>NW_027310055.1:0-2500 GCF_047496795.1 Chiloscyllium punctatum
CGGCTTCAGCAGTCACATTCAATCCCATTCCCGTTTGGACCTCTTCCCGCCGATGGAAATGCACAAAATTCGGCCTGAACACGCGGGACGCTCCCCCCTCGAAGGCGAGACCGTCGCCAGAACCGCCGGGTCAAATCCGGCCGAGCTACCCGCGTTAGAGGTCTCAATGTCGGCTTCAGCAGTCACATTCAATCCCATTCCCTTTTGGAACACTTCCCGCCGTTAACAATGCACGATATTCGGCCTGAACACGCGGGGGGGGGGGGGGGACGCTCCCCCCTCGAAGGTGAGACCTTCGGCAGAACCGCCGGGTCAAATCCTGCCGAGCTACCCGCGTTAGAGGTCTCAATGTCGGCTTCAGCAGTCACATTCAATCCCATTCCGTTTGGACCTCTTCCCGCCGATGGAAATGCACAAAATTCGGCCTGAACACGCGGGGCGCTCCCCCCTCGAAGGCGAGACCGTCGCCAGAACCGCCGGGTCAAATCCGGCTGAGCTACCCGCGTTACAGGTCTCAAAGTCGGCTTCAGCAGTCACATTCAATCCCATTCCCTTTTGGAACACTTCCCGCCGTTAACAATGCACGATATTCGGACTGAACACGGGGGCCGGTCCGCCCTCGAAGTCAACACCGTCCGCAGAACCGCCGGGGCAAATCCGGCTGAGCTACCCCGCCCCCGAACACTCAAAGTCCCTCTGAAGCCTTGCATTCGCCTCCTTGGAAAATTGACGTCAAACATTACCAAAATCGGGGCACGAGCACTAAAGCTAAGTCTCACCCTTTCCCTATCCCTAACCAGGAACCGAACGCCCACCCTCAGCCTCACACCAACGCCGGTGCCACTCCAGACAGACACACCCTTCAAAACCACACCCATCCGGCCATGCAACTCAAAAAGGGTCCAAATTCAGAAACACCCCCTTCAAAAGGCACTCCATCCTCGGCCACACCACCGGGACATGCTCCCCTCGGCGATAATTAAGCCCCCACCACTATTTGAAGCCAACCGCAGCCGCAACTCGAACGGAGAAATCAGTAACCAATTCAAAAATGCGCTTGGTTACTGATTTCTACTGAGCCGAAAAAATTCTAAGTGTCGGTGGTTACTGATTTATACCAACCCGAAAATATTCTAAGTGTCGGTGGTTACTGATTTATACCAACCCGAAAAAATTCTAAGTGTCAGTGGTTACTGATTTATACCAACTCGAAAAAATTCTAAGTGTCAGTGGTTACTGATTTATACCAACCCGAAAATATTCTAAGTGTCAGTGGTTACTGATTTGTACCGACCCGAAAATATTCTAAGTGTCAGTGGTTACTGATTTATACCAACCCGAAAAAATTCTAAGTGTCAGTGGTTACTGATTTATACCAAGTCGAAAAAATTCTAAGTGTCAGTGGTTACTGATTTATACCAACCCGAAAATATTCTAAGTGTCAGTGGTTACTGATTTATACCAACTCGAAAAAATTCTAAGTGTCAGTGGTTACTGATTTATACCGACCCGAAAAAATTCTAAGTGTCAGTGGTTACTGATTTATACCAACTCGAAAATATTCTAAGTGTCGGTGGTTACTGATTTATACCAACCCGAAAAAATTCTAAGTGTCAGTGGTTACTGATTTATACCAACTCGAAAAAATTCTAAGTGTCGGTGGTTACTGATTTATACCAACTCGAAAATATTCTAAGTGTCGGTGGTTACTGATTTATACCAACCCGAAAATATTCTAAGTGTCAGTGGTTACTGATTTATACCAACTCGAAAAAATTCTAAGTGTCAGTGGTTACTGATTTATACCAACTCGAAAATATTCTAAGTGTCGGTGGTTACTGATTTATACCAACCCGAAAATATTCTAAGTGTCAGTGGTTACTGATTTATACCAACTCGAAAAAATTCTAAGTGTCAGTGGTTACTGATTTATACCAACTCGAAAATATTCTAAGTGTCGGTGGTTACTGATTTATACCAACCCGAAAATATTCTAAGTGTCAGTGGTTACTGATTTGTACCGACCCGAAAAAATTCTAAGTGTCAGTGGTTACTGATTTATACCAACCCGAAAATATTCTAAGTGTCGGTGGTTACTGATTTATACCAACCCGAAAATATTCTAAGTGTCAGTGGTTACTGATTTATACCAACTCGAAAAAATTCTAAGTGTCAGTGGTTACTGATTTATACCAACTCGAAAATATTCTAAGTGTCAGTGGTTACTGATTTGTACCAACCCGACAACCCGAAAATATTCTAAGTGTCGGTGGTTACTGATTTATACCAACCCGAAAATATTCTAAGTGTCAGTGGTTACTGATTTATACCAACTCGAAAATATTCTAAGTGTCGGTGGTTACTGATTTATACCAACCCGAAAATATTCTAAGTGTCAGTGGTTACTGATTTATACCAAGTCGAAAATATTCTAAGTGTCAGTGGTTACTGATTTATACCAACTCGAAAAATTCTAAGTGTCAGTGGTTACTGATTTATA
>NW_027310055.1:17500-30000 GCF_047496795.1 Chiloscyllium punctatum
CGAGACCCGAAGTCGACGTGCTAAGCACCACGGGACCCCTTTCGCCTGCAGGTCCCGAGCCGCCTTTATTTGCTGTTACGAGCATCGTGTGCCCCATACCTGCGTGACGAGCACCGCAGGGCGGCAGAGCCATCGCACTTGGCCGGGTGGCAGAGGAGGACCAGACTATTCACAGATAGCGGCCCAACGACTCCCAGAGCCGGTCGTGCGGCGCGCGAGGTCTGCTCTCATCACAAGAGGCTTTAGGGAGTGCTCAGGCAAGGGTCAGCCCGCAGCCTTCCTGGCAACACCCAGGGGAACCAGGCCACTCGCGTCTCTCGCCTTCATTTTCGACACGAGCGCCTGCGGAGGGCCACCACCCCCTCCGATTGTCAAGAGACCTCCGCACCGGCCTCTGACTTACTCTCAGAATGGACGGAAAGAGCCGGGTAAGCCTTTGAAAAGATTCGACCACGTGCCGAAAACTTTAGACTTCCGTGAGCTCTCCGGCTTGCACCGAGACCCGAAGTCGACGTGCTTAGCACCACGGGACCCCTTTCGCCTGCAGGTCCCGAGCCGCCTTTTATTTTTGTTACGAGTATCGTGTTCCCCAAACCTGGGTGACGAGCACCGCAGGGCGGCAGAGCCATCGCGCTTGTCCGGGTGGCAGAGGAGGACCAGACTATTCACAAATAGCGGCCCAACGACTCCCAGAGCCGGTCGTGCGGCAGGCGAGGTCTGCTCTCATCACAAGAGGCTTTAGGGAGTGCTCAGGCAACGGTCAGCCCGCAGCCTTCTTGGCAACACCCAAGGGAACCAGGCCACTCGCGTCTCTCGCCTTCATTTTGGACACGAGCGCCTGTGGAGGGACGGCCGGAGTCAACGTGGGGTTTGCCCGCCCTCCAATAGTGTCAAAAGACCGCCGCACAAGTCTCTGACTGACTCTTAGAACAGACAGAAAGAGTTTGTCAAATCTGTCAAAAAATTGACAAAGTGTCAAAAATTCGACTTCCAAGAGCTCTCCGGCATGCACTCATACCTGTCATTAAAGTGCTATGCCCGTGGAACCGTTTTTCGGATGCCTTTCAGAACGGTCCCGCGCCGCCATTTTGTTCTAAAAATCGTGTTCCCATATATCTCCGGGTACCCCGCCAACCTCACTGCGGAAAAACTACAAGTGGCACTGAATGGGTCTGAATTCCAAATTTGACTGCATCGGTCTGGAACTCGGTCCGGTCAAAACCGTTTGGATTTTTCTCGGTCCGGACTTCCGCGACAGACAAAGTTAAAGTTTTCGGGCTGCAGGCACAAAACGACAGCTGGCCATTTGCCGGGCTCAATTCACCCAATTCCTCCGGCACTTCGGAGCACATGTTCGGTGTAAGTTTGCGAATCTTTCCCGATGCTGCAGCATTTTCCTCCGCTGACACTTAGAATATTTTTCACACTTTGCTGAAAATTTTTCTAAGTGTTTTTTTCCAAGTTTTCCTGGTTACTGATTTCTTCTTTTTAAACATTTTTCTAAGTTTTTCTGGTTACTGATTTCTTCTTTTTAAACATTTTTCGCAGTTTGTCTGGTTACTGATTTCTTCTTTTTAAACATTTTTCGCCGTTTTTCTGGTTACTGATTTCTTCTTTTTAAACATTTTTCGCCGTTTTTCTGGTTACTCATTTCTTCTTTTTAAACATTTTTCTAAGTTTTTCTGGTTACTGATTTCTTCTTTTTAAACATTTTTCTAAGTTTTTCTGGTTACTCATTTCTTCTTTTTAAACATTTTTCTAAGTTTTTCTGGTTACTCACTTCTTCTTTTTAAACATTTTTCTAAGTTTTTCTGGTTACTGATTTCTTCTTTTTAAACATTTTTCGCCGTTTTTCTGGTTACTGATTTCTTCTTTTTAAACATTTTTCGCCGTTTTTCTGGTTACTGATTTCTTCTTTTTAAACATTTTTCTAAGTTTTTCTGGTTACTCATTTCTTCTTTTTAAACATTTTTCTAAGTTTTTCTGGTTACTGATTTCTTCTTTTTAAACATTTTTCTAAGTTTTTCTGGTTACTCATTTCTTCTTTTTAAACATTTTTCTAAGTTTTCCTGGTTACTCACTTCTTCTTTTTAAACATTTTTCTAAGTTTTTCTGGTTACTGATTTCTTCTTTTTAAACATTTTTCTAAGTTTTTCTGGTTACTCATTTCTTCTTTTTAAACATTTTTCTAAGTTTTTCTGGTTACTGACTTCTTCTTTTTAAACATTTTTCGCAGTTTGTCTGGTTACTGATTTCTTCTTTTTAAACATTTTTCGCCGTTTTTCTGGTTACTGATTTCTTCTTTTTAAACATTTTTCTAAGTTTTTCTGGTTACTCACTTCTTCTTTTTAAACATTTTTCTAAGTTTTCCTGGTTACTGATTTCTTCTTTTTAAACATTTTTCTAAGTTTTTCTGGTTACTGATTTCTTCTTTTTAAACATTTTTCTAAGTTTTTCTGGTTACTGATTTCTTCTTTTTAAACATTTTTCGCAGTTTGTCTGGTTAATGATTTCTTCTTTTTAAACATTTTTCTAAGTTTGTCTGGTTACTGATTTCTTCTTTTTAAACATTTTTCTAAGTTTTTCTGGTTACTCACTTCTTCTTTTTAAACATTTTTCTAAGTTTTCCTGGTTACTCATTTCTTCTTTTTAAACATTTTTCGCAGTTTTTCTGGTTACTGATTTCTTCTTTTTAAACATTTTTCTAAGTTTTCCTGGTTACTGATTTCTTCTTTTTAAACATTTTTCTAAGTTTTTCTGGTTACTGATTTCTTCTTTTTAAACATTTTTCTAAGTTTTTCTGGTTACTGATTTCTTCTTTTTAAACATTTTTCTAAGTTTTTCTGGTTACTCACTTCTTCTTTTTAAACATTTTTCTAAGTTTTTCTGGTTACTCACTTCTTCTTTTGAAACATTTTTCTAAGTTTTTCTGGTTACTGATTTCTTCTTTTTAAACATTTTTCGCAGTTTGTCTGGTTACTGATTTCTTCTTTTTAAACATTTTTCGCAGTTTTTCTGGTTACTGATTTCTTCTTTTTAAACATTTTTCTAAGTTTTTCTGGTTACTGATTTCTTCTTTTTAAACATTTTTCTAAGTTTTTCTGGTTACTCACTTCTTCTTTTTAAACATTTTTCTAAGTTTTTCTGGTTACTCACTTCTTCTTTTGAAACATTTTTCTAAGTTTTTCTGGTTACTGATTTCTTCTTTTTAAACATTTTTCGCAGTTTGTCTGGTTACTGATTTCTTCTTTTTAAACATTTTTCGCCGTTTTTCTGGTTACTGATTTCTTCTTTTTAAACATTTTTCTAAGTTTTTCTGGTTACTCACTTCTTCTTTTTAAACATTTTTCTAAGTTTTTCTGGTTACTGATTTCTTCTTTTTAAACATTTTTCGCAGTTTTTCTGGTTACTGATTTCTTCTTTTTAAACATTTTTCTAAGTTTTTCTGGTTACTGATTTCTTCTTTTTAAACATTTTTCTAAGTTTTTCTGGTTACTGACTTCTTCTTTTTAAACATTTTTCTAAGTTTTCCTGGTTACTGATTTCTTCTTTTTAAACATTTTTCGCAGTTTGTCTGGTTACTGATTTCTTCTTTTTAAACATTTTTCGCAGTTTTTCTGGTTACTGATTTCTTCTTTTTAAACATTTTTCTAAGTTTTTCTGGTTACTGATTTCTTCTTTTTAAACATTTTTCTAAGTTTTTCTGGTTACTCACTTCTTCTTTTTAAACATTTTTCTAAGTTTTTCTGGTTACTCACTTCTTCTTTTGAAACATTTTTCTAAGTTTTTCTGGTTACTGATTTCTTCTTTTTAAACATTTTTCTAAGTTTTTCTGGTTACTGATTTCTTCTTTTTAAACATTTTTCGCAGTTTGTCTGGTTACTGATTTCTTCTTTTTAAACATTTTTCGCCGTTTTTCTGGTTACTGATTTCTTCTTTTTAAACATTTTTCTAAGTTTTTCTGGTTACTCACTTCTTCTTTTTAAACATTTTTCTAAGTTTTTCTGGTTACTGATTTCTTCTTTTTAAACATTTTTCGCAGTTTTTCTGGTTACTGATTTCTTCTTTTTAAACATTTTTCTAAGTTTTTCTGGTTACTGATTTCTTCTTTTTAAACATTTTTCTAAGTTTTTCTGGTTACTCACTTCTTCTTTTTAAACATTTTTCTAAGTTTTCCTGGTTACTGATTTCTTCTTTTTAAACATTTTTCGCAGTTTGTCTGGTTACTGATTTCTTCTTTTTAAACATTTTTCGCAGTTTTTCTGGTTACTGATTTCTTCTTTTTAAACATTTTTCTAAGTTTTTCTGGTTACTGATTTCTTCTTTTTAAACATTTTTCTAAGTTTTTCTGGTTACTCACTTCTTCTTTTTAAACATTTTTCTAAGTTTTTCTGGTTACTCACTTCTTCTTTTGAAACATTTTTCTAAGTTTTTCTGGTTACTGATTTCTTCTTTTTAAACATTTTTCGCCGTTTTTCTGGTTACTGATTTCTTCTTTTTAAACATTTTTCTAAGTTTTTCTGGTTACTCACTTCTTCTTTTTAAACATTTTTCTAAGTTTTTCTGGTTACTGATTTCTTCTTTTTAAACATTTTTCGCAGTTTTTCTGGTTACTGATTTCTTCTTTTTAAACATTTTTCTAAGTTTTTCTGGTTACTGATTTCTTCTTTTTAAACATTTTTCTAAGTTTTTCTGGTTACTGACTTCTTCTTTTTAAACATTTTTCTAAGTTTTCCTGGTTACTGATTTCTTCTTTTTAAACATTTTTCGCAGTTTGTCTGGTTACTGATTTCTTCTTTTTAAACATTTTTCGCAGTTTTTCTGGTTACTGATTTCTTCTTTTTAAACATTTTTCTAAGTTTTTCTGGTTACTGATTTCTTCTTTTTAAACATTTTTCTAAGTTTTTCTGGTTACTCACTTCTTCTTTTTAAACATTTTTCTAAGTTTTTCTGGTTACTCACTTCTTCTTTTGAAACATTTTTCTAAGTTTTTCTGGTTACTGATTTCTTCTTTTTAAACATTTTTCTAAGTTTTTCTGGTTACTGATTTCTTCTTTTTAAACATTTTTCGCAGTTTGTCTGGTTACTGATTTCTTCTTTTTAAACATTTTTCGCCGTTTTTCTGGTTACTGATTTCTTCTTTTTAAACATTTTTCTAAGTTTTTCTGGTTACTCACTTCTTCTTTTTAAACATTTTTCTAAGTTTTTCTGGTTACTGATTTCTTCTTTTTAAACATTTTTCGCAGTTTTTCTGGTTACTGATTTCTTCTTTTTAAACATTTTTCTAAGTTTTTCTGGTTACTGATTTCTTCTTTTTAAACATTTTTCTAAGTTTTTCTGGTTACTCACTTCTTCTTTTTAAACATTTTTCTAAGTTTTCCTGGTTACTGATTTCTTCTTTTTAAACATTTTTCGCAGTTTGTCTGGTTACTGATTTCTTCTTTTTAAACATTTTTCGCAGTTTTTCTGGTTACTGATTTCTTCTTTTTAAACATTTTTCTAAGTTTTTCTGGTTACTCACTTCTTCTTTTATAACATTTTTCTAAGTTTTCCTGGTTACTGATTTCTTCTTTTTAAACATTTTTCTAAGTTTTCCTGGTTACTGATTTCTTCTTTTTAAACATTTTTCTAAGTTTTTCTGGTTACTCATTTCTTCTTTTTAAACATTTTTCGCAGTTTTTCTGGTTACTGATTTCTTCTTTTTAAACATTTTCCTACGTTTTCCTGGTTACTGATTTCTTCTTTTTAAACATTTTTCTAAGTTTTCCTGGTTACTCATTTCTTCTTTTTGATCATTTTTCTAAGTTTTCCTGGTTACTGATTTCTTCGTTTTGAACATTTTTCTAAGTTTTCCTGGTTACTCACTTCTTCTTTTCAAACATTTTTCTTCGTTTTTCTGTTTACTCATTTAGCACTTTCAGGCACTTTCCGATCATTTCCTCGTTCCCGATTTCACCCTTTAAAACGCTTTCGGGCATTTCCCTAAGTTTTGCGGTTCACTCGTTTGGGACTCACTGACACCTTCTCTAGCTTCCCTGCTCACTTTTTTCGTACTGTTGAGAAAATTCGAACCCTTTCCTTAACTATGCCGGTTACTGACTTCACCGCTTCAGACCCTTGTCCCCGTAATGAAAGATACCATTTCCCACCGTGGGAAATGCACGAAAATCGGACTGAACACGGGGGAGGCTCCCCCCTCGAAGGCGAGACCGTCGGCAGAACCGCCGGGTCAAACCCGGCTGAGCTACCCGGCTTACAAGTCTCAAAGTCGGTATGAGCAGTCACGTCCACCCCCATTCCCTTTTGGACCACTTCCCACGGTTCCAAATGCATGAAAATCGGCCTGTACACGGGGGAGGCACCCGCCTCGAAGACGAGACCGTCGGCAGAACCGCCGGGTCAAACCCGGCTGAGCTACCCGGCTCGGAAGCGCCAAAGTCGGGTTGAGCAGTCACATTCACTCCCATCCCCTTTTGGGCAACTTCCCACGGTTGGAAATGCATGGAAATCGGACTGAACACGGGGGAGGCTCCCCCCTCGAAGGCGAGACCGTCGGCAGAACCGCCGGATCAAACCCGGCTGAGCTACCCGGCTTACAAGTCTCAAAGTCGGTATGAGCAGACACGTCCACCCCCATTCCCTTTTGGACCACTTCCCACGGTTCGAAATGCATGAAAATCGGCCTGTATACGGGGGAGGCACCCGCCTCGAAGACGAGACCGTCGGCAGAACCGCCGGGTCAAACCCGGCTGAGCTACCCGGCTCGGAAGCGCCAAAGTCGGGTTGAGCAGTCACATTCACTCCCATCCCCTTTTGGGCAACTTCCCACGGTTGGAAATGCATGGAAATCGGACTGAACACGGGGGAGGCTCCCCCCTCGAAGGCGAGACCGTCGGCAGAACCGCCGGATCAAACCCGGCTGAGCTACCCGGCTTACAAGTCTCAAAGTCGGTATGAGCAGACACGTCCACCCCCATTCCCTTTTGGACCACTTCCCACGGTTCGAAATGCATGAAAATCGGCCTGTATACGGGGGAGCCACCCGCCTCGAAGACGAGACCGTCGGCAGAACCGCCGGGTCAAACCCGGCCGGGCTACCCGGGTTAGAAGCCCTAGAGTCGGGTTGAGCAGTCACAATCACTCCCATCCCCTTTTGAACCTGTTCCCACCGTTGGAAATGCACGAAAATCGGCCTGTACACGGGGGAGGCTCCCCCCTCGAAGGCGAGACCGTCGGCAGAACCGCCGGGTCAAACCCGGCTGAGCTACCCGGCTTACAAGTCTCGAAGTCGGGTTGAGCAGTCACATTCACTCCCATCGACTTTTGGGCAACTTCCCACCGTTGCAAATGCATGAAAATCGGCCTGTACACGGGGGAGGCACCCGCCTCGAAGTCGAGACCGTCGGCAGAACCGCCGGGTCCAACCCGGCTGAGCTACCCGGCTTACAAGTCTCAAAGCCGGGTTGGGCAGTCACGTTCACCCCCATTCCCTTTTGGATCACTTCCCACGGTTCGAAATGCACGAAAACCGGCCTGTACACGGGGGAGGGTCCGCCCTCGAAGGCGAGACCGTCGGCAGAACCGCCGGGTCAAACCTGGCTGAGCTACCCGGCTTACAAGTCTCAAAGTCGGGTTGAGCAGTCACGTTCACTCCCATCGACTTTTAGACCACTTCCCACGGTTCGAAATGCACGAAAATCGGCCTGTACACGGGGGAGGCACCCGCCTCGAAGACGAGACCGTCGGCAGAACCGCCGGGTCAAACCCGGCCGAGCTACCCGGCTTAAAAGTCTCAAAGTCGGTATGAGCAGTCACATTCACCCCCATTCCCTTTTGGACCACTTCCCACGGTTGGAAATGCATGAAAATCGGCCTGGACACGGGGGAGGCTCCCCCCTCGATGACGAGACCGTCGGCAGAACCGCCGGAACAAACCCGGCTGAGCTACCCGGCTTACAAGTCTCAAAGTCGGTATGAGCAGACACGTCCACCCCCATTCCCTTTTGGACCACTTCCCACCGTTGGAAATGCACGAAAATCGGCCTGTACACGGGGGAGGCACCGGCCTCGAAGACGAGACCGTCGGCAGAACCGCCGGGTCAAACCCGGCTGAGCTACCCGGCTTACAAGTCTCAAAGTCGGGTTGAGCAGTCACATTCACTCCCATCGACTTTTGGGCAACTTCCCACGGTTCGAAATGCACAAGATTCGGCCTGAACACGGGGGACGCTCCCCCCTCGAAGGCGAGACCGTCGGCAGACCCGCCGGGTCAAACCCGGCTGAGCTACCCGGCTCGGAAGCGCCAAAGTCGGTATGAGCAGTCACGTTCACTCCCATCCCCTTTTGGACCGCTTCCCACGGTACGAAATGCATGAAAATCGGCCTGTACACGGGGGAGGCACCCGCCTCGAAGACGAGACCGTCGGCAGAACCGCCGGGTCAAACCCGGCTGAGCTACCCGGCTTACAAGTCTCAAAGTCGGGTTGAGCAGTCACATTCACTCCCATCGACTTTTGGGCAACTTCCCACGGTTCGAAATGCACAAAATTCGGCCTGAACACGGGGGACGCTCCCCCCTCGAAGGCGAGACCGTCGGCAGAACCGCCGGGTCAAACCCGGCTGAGCTACCCGGCTTAAAAGTCTCAAAGTCGGTATGAGCAGTCACATTCACCCCCATTCCCTTTTGGACCACTTCCCACGGTTGGAAATGCATGAAAATCGGCCTGGACACGGGGGAGGCTCCCCCCTCGATGACGAGACCGTCGGCAGAACCGCCGGAACAAACCCGGCTGAGCTACCCGGCTTACAAGTCTCAAAGTCGGTATGAGCAGACACGTCCACCCCCATTCCCTTTTGGACCACTTCCCACCGTTGGAAATGCACGAAAATCGGCCTGTACACGGGGGAGGCACCGGCCTCGAAGACGAGACCGTCGGCAGAACCGCCGGATCAAACCCGGCCGAGCTACCCGGGTTAGAAGCCTCAGAGTCGGGTTGAGCAGTCACGTCCACCCCCATTCCCTTTTGGACCACTTCCCACGGTTCGAAATGCACGAAAATCGGCCTGTACACGGGGGAGGGAGCCGCCTCGAAGACGAGACCGTCGGCAGAACCGCCGGTTCAAACCCGGCTGAGCTACCAGGCTCGGAAGCGCCAAAGTCGGGTTGAGCAGTCACATTCACTCCCATCCCCTTTTGGGCAACTTCCCACCGTTGCAAATGCATGAAAATCGGCCTGTACACGGGGGAGGGAGCCGCCTCGAAGACGAGACCGTCGGCAGAACCGCCGGATCAAACCCGGCTGAGCTACCAGGCTCGGAAGCGCCAAAGTCGGTATGAGCAGTCACATTCACTCCCATCCCCTTTTGGGCCACTTCCCACGGTTCGAAATGCACGAAAATCGGACTGAACACGGGGGAGGCTCCCCCCTCCAAAACGAGACCATCGGCAGAATCGACGGGTCAAACCCGGCCGAGCTACCCGGGTTAGAAGCCTCAAAGTCGGGTTGAGCAGTCACGTCCACCCCCATCCCCTTTTGGACCACTTCCCACGGTTCGAAATGCACGAAAATCGGCCTGTACACGGGGGAGGCACCCGCCTCGAAGACGAGACCGTCGGCAGACCCGCCGGATCAAACCCGGCCGAGCTACACGGCTTACAAGTCTCAATGTCGGTATGAGCAGTCACGTCCACCCCTATTCCCTTTTGGACCACTTCCCACGGTACGAAATGCATGAAAATCGGCCTGTACACGGGGGAGGCACCCGCCTCGAAGACGAGACCGTCGGCAGAACCGCCGGGTCAAACCCGGCTGAGCTACCCGGCTCGGAAGCGCCAAAGTCGGGTTGAGCAGTCACATTCACTCCCATCGACTTTTGGGCAACTTCCCACGGTTCGAAATGCACAAAATTCGGCCTGAACACGGGGGACGCTCCCCCCTCGAAGGCGAGACCGTCGGCAGAACCGCCGGGTCAAACCCGGCTGAGCTACCCGGGTCGGAAGCGCCAAGGTCGGTATGAGCAGTCACATTCACTCCCATCCCCTTTTGGACCGCTTCCCACGGTTTGAAATGCACGAAAATCGGCCTGTACACGGGGGAGGCTCCGCCCTCGAAGGCGAGACCGACGGCAGAACCGCCGGGTCAAACCCGGCCGGGCTACCCGGGTTAGAAGCCTCAGAGTCGGGTTGAGCAGTCACATTCACCCCCATCCCCTTTTGAACCTCTTCCCACCGTTGGAAATGCACGAAAATCGGCCTGTACACGGGGGAGGCGCCCCTCTCGAAGGCGAGACCGACGGCAGAACCGCCGGGTCAAACCCGGCCGAGCTACCCGGGTTAGAAGCCTCAGAGTCGGGTTGAGCAGTCACATTCACCCCCATTCCCTTTTGGACCACTTCCCACGGTACGAAATGCATGAAAATCGGCCTGTACACGGGGGAGGCACCCGCCTCGAAGACGAGACCGTCGGCAGAACCGCCGGGTCAAACCCGGCTGAGCTACCCGGGTCGGAAGCGCCAAGGTCGGTATGAGCAGTCACATTCACTCCCATCCCCTTTTGGACCGCTTCCCACGGTTTGAAATGCACGAAAATCGGCCTGTACACGGGGGAGGCTCCGCCCTCGAAGGCGAGACCGACGGCAGAACCGCCGGGTCAAACCCGGCCGGGCTACCCGGGTTAGAAGCCTCAGAGTCGGGTTGAGCAGTCACATTCACCCCCATCCCCTTTTGAACCTCTTCCCACCGTTGGAAATGCACGAAAATCGGCCTGTACACGGGGGAGGCCCCCCTCTCGAAGACGAGACCGTCGGCAGACCCGCCGGATCAAACCCGGCCGAGCTACACGGCTTACAAGTCTCGATGTCGGTATGAGCAGTCACGTCCACCCCCATTCCCTTTTGGACCACTTCCCACGGTACGAAATGCATGAAAATCGGCCTGTACACGGGGGAGGCACCCGCCTCGAAGACGAGACCGTCGGCAGAACCGCCGGGTCAAACCCGGCTGAGCTACCCGGCTCGGAAGCGCCAAAGTCGGGTTGAGCAGTCACATTCACTCCCATCCCCTTTTGGGCCACTTCCCACGGTTCGAAATGCATGAAAATCGGCCTGTACACGGGGGACGCTCCCCCCTCGAAGGCGAGGCCGTCGGCAGAACCGCCGGGTCAAACCCGGCTGAGCTACCCGGGTTAGATGCCTCAAAGTCGGGTTGAGCAGTCACATTCACCCCCATCCCCTTTCGGCCCCCTTCCCACGGTTGGAAATGCATGAAAATCGGCCTGTACACGGTGGGCGCTCCCCCCTCGAAGGTGAGACCTTCGGCAGAACCGCCGGGTCAAATCCTGCCGAGCTACCCGCGTTAGAGGTCTCAATGTCGGCTTCAGCAGTCACATTCAATCCCATTCCCGTTTGGACCTCTTCCCGCCGATGGAAATGCACAAAATTCGGCCTGAACACGCGGGACGCTCCCCCCTCGAAGGCGAGACCGTCGCCAGAACCGCCGGGTCAAATCCGGCTGAGCTACCCGCGTTACAGGTCTCAAAGTCGGGTTGAGCAGTCACGTTCACCCCCATCCCCTTTCGGACCCCTTCCCACGGTTGGAAATGCATGAAAATCGGCCTGTACACGGTGGGCGCTCCCCCCTCGAAGGTGAGACCTTCGGCAGAACCGCCGGGTCAAATCCGGCCGAGCTACCCGCGTTAGAGGTCTCAATGTCGGCTTCAGCAGTCACATTCAATCCCATTCCCGTTTGGACCTCTTCCCGCCGATGGAAATGCACAAAATTCGGCCTGAACACGCGGGAGGCTCCCCCCTCGAAGGTGAGACCTTCGGCAGAACCGCCGGGTCAAATCCGGCCGAGCTACCCGCGTTAGAGGTCTCAATGTCGGCTTCAGCAGTCACATTCAATCCCATTCCCGTTTGGACCTCTTCCCGCCGATGGAAATGCACAAAATTCGGCCTGAACACGCGGGACGCTCCCCCCTCGAAGGCGAGACCGTCGCCAGAACCGCCGGGTCAAATCCGGCCGAGCTACCCGCGTTAGAGGTCTCAATGTCGGCTTCAGCAGTCACATTCAATCCCATTCCCTTTTGGAACACTTCCCGCCGTTAACAATGCACGATATTCGGCCTGAACACGCGGGACGCTCCCCCCTCGAAGGTGAGACCTTCGGCAGAACCGCCGGGTCAAATCCTGCCGAGCTACCCGCGTTAGAGGTCTCAATGTCGGCTTCAGCAGTCACATTCAATCCCATTCCCGTTTGGACCTCTTCCCGCCGATGGAAATGCACAAAATTCGGCCTGAACACGCGGGGCGCTCCCCCCTCGAAGGCGAGACCGTCGCCAGAACCGCCGGGTCAAATCCGGCTGAGCTACCCGCGTTACAGGTCTCAAAGTCGGCTTCAGCAGTCACATTCAATCCCATTCCCTTTTGGAACACTTCCCGCCGTTAACAATGCACGATATTCGGACTGAACACGGGGGCCGGTCCGCCCTCGAAGTCAACAC
>NW_027310055.1:37500-40000 GCF_047496795.1 Chiloscyllium punctatum
CTCGGAAGTGCCGGCTGCTTACTCGAGCGGAAGGGTCAGCCTGATTCCTGCCTTGCCGGAGGCCCGGTCGCGGGGGTGACGACCCGCCGCCCGGGACGTGCGAGGCACCAGCAGACAGAGACTGCCCGACGGTCAGAGAGAGGGAGAGAGGAGTGCCGAGGCTCAAGTGGCGAACGGTCGCGCAGGCACGCCACGCACATCGATCGCCAGCCGCGGAACGGCACGGCCTTCAGTGGGGCCGGCGGGCGACGCCGCTCCTGAACCCAGCGGCCCCGAGCCGGACGAGTTGAGGAAGGCACGCCGACGGTGACAGGGTACGGAAGACACAGCGGTGGCCTTCTGGCGACTTGGCCCCCGACAGCCCGACGTTCCGCCGTCCTCCCGATGGCCAGGAGGACCGTGCGGGGGTCGGCCGACGGCGTGGTAGGTGTGCCTGCACGGTGACGGAGCACACACCACGCCCGCCAACCCCTCCGTACCTCCCGAGACCGGTGGCAGGACGGAGCGGAAAACGTGCGGACTGAACGGGAGAGCCAAGAGCCAGCGATCCACGCGCGTGCGACCGTCCAAGTCACAGCGTTCGACGAAAACCTCCTCCCTCGGCCAGGCACTCGGCGCCAGCAGGGGAGACAGGATCAGACGCCCCGCCGGCCACTTAAGGCCGAGGACGAACCACGAGACGGGCGGCTGCAGCAGCGGGCGGCCTGCAGCTCCCAGCACTCTCAATCGATCAACCATCGAGTCGGGTCAGCGTGTCAAACCGGCGAGCTCCACGGTCAGGCCGGCGGCGCACCAGCACCGGACCTCCGCGGCTCCCTTCACTCTTTCCACTGCCAGCCAACCGAGAGACGGACCCAATGCGGACGTGCAGAGCTTAGGCAGACCCCCCACTGGAGGCTCAACACTTCGTGGCAGCTCCGTGTCCCAGAGACCAGGAGGGTTGGCACACACACACAGTGTGAACCACCGACAGCCATTCTGGGACCGGTGACAGCCGTGCTGGCCCCACTGCCACGACACAGACGGACGCCAGGCCGCGCTCCCCGGCGGGGGGATGGCGTCGAGCCTGACGAACGGAATGTGCAGGGTGGGGGGGAAAGGCCAAGCGCTCCGACGCCGGAGGGCTCCGGAGTCTGAACTTAGGGGGACAAAGAGGACGGGTCCTCTGCGACACCCCAGCCGCGCTCTCGCCAGCCAAGGCGAGTGCGATTGATTGCCAAACGACCCTCAGACAGGCGTGGCCCCGGGAAGAACCCGGGGCCGCAAAGTGCGTTCAAAGTGTCGATGATCAATGTGTCCTGCAATTCACATTAATTCTCGCAGCTAGCTGCGTTCGTCATCGACGCACGAGCCGAGTGATCCACCGTCAAGAGTTGTCTGAGTTTGTTTTAGGTCTCTCCCTCGCCAGAGGAAAGCGACCCGGACCGCACATACGCTCCCCACCTTGAGCTACAGCCACCTGCACGCCGGCGTGCGGGCGGAGCAGGGTGGCGTGAAGCGATGGGGAGCACCATCCTGGTGCGGCCCGCAGAAACATACGTCTATTGGGGGGAGGAGGACAGGGCGCCCAAGAGGCGATGCGTGCCCCAACGCACCGCAGCGACGGAGGCAGGATCACCGCCACCATGTCGCCCGCCTAGTATCACGAGGCGTGCAGCAGCTTTGCCCTAGGAAAAGCAGAGGCGGGAACGGGCACCGGCCATCGGTTCGGCAGCGTCACTGACGCGTGCACGTGGCGGCGTGTCGGCGAGCGGACTTCCTGCGAGGAGGCGGGGGCGGCACTCGCCCGAGCAGACGCCCGCCCGGCCCAGCCACCGCCGAGGTGGACTGGGAGTCGCGGCAACGGCTCGTCATACTCGTTCCCACACTCACAGCGCAGCTTGCCCGCAAGCCACCGACCACCGATCGACGCCAGGCGCCCCGACCGAGAGCGGGATCGCTCGTTCGCCCTGCTGGCAGTTCGCTGGGGATCACTACTGCACGGAGCTCGGAGACCGACGGGCGGCAACTCGAGAGTCTTTAAACCACCACCCCCATCCCGCAAGTGCAAAGAGGCTGTATACGCACAGACGGGTGAGGGGAATAGGTACCCCGTCGGGTTTGAAGGGAGCGTGACTAGATAGCAACGATGTAAACCCAGCCGATTTGGGAGCGAAAGACCGGCGCCTGCATCACCGGCTTCGTTTCCCGTGGCTGGAGAGTACACCGAAACCCTCCGTCTGTCGCGAGCTCCCGACGACGCGGTGCCGCCAAGCAGCAGGGCCGGACCTGGTGTGGCTCCCCTCGTCGATCACAGACCGGTCGGCACTACTGACGAGACGGTGGAACGGGCTTCGCCCCTTGTGACGAAGGGTGATGCGAACCCGCCCGCCCGCGTGCGTTCGGGGTGGACTCGGCAAACGGAGATTTGAAATCGGAAAGTGTCCTCCTGCCCCGCGCAGGTAGGCGCCCAACAGTTGTGGGGGGTTTGGCGGTGACCACGGCTGCAGGGCCTGCTACC
>NW_027310055.1:45000-57500 GCF_047496795.1 Chiloscyllium punctatum
CGCGCGAGGTCTGCTCTCTTCACAAGAGGCTTTATTAGGGAGTGCTAAGGCAAGGTTCTGTGCCCTCCACCCTCATCGCAACACCCATGGGAGCCTCCGGTCGTCAATAGACCGCCGCACCGGCCTCTGACTGACTCTCAGAATGGACGGAAAGAGCCGGGTAAGCCTTTCAAAAGATTCGACCACGTGCCGAAAACTTTAGACTTCCGTGAGCTCTCCGGCTTGCACCGAGACCCGAAGTCGACGTGCTAAGCACCACGGGACCCCTTTCGCCTGCAGGTCCCGAGCCGCCTTTATTTGCTGTTACGAGCATCGTGTGCCCCATACCTGCGTGACAAGCACCGCAGGGCGGCAGAGCCATCGCACTTAGCCGGGTGGCAGAGGAGGACCAGACTATTCACAGATAGCGGCCCAACGACTCCCAGAGCCGGTCGTGCGGCGCGCGAGGTCTGCTCTCTTCACAAGAGGCTTTATTAGGGAGTGCTAAGGCAAGGTTCTGTGCCCTCCACCCTCATCGCAACACCCATGGGAGCCTCCGGTCGTCAATAGACCGCCGCACCGGCCTCTGACTGACTCTCAGAATGGACGGAAAGAGCCGGGTAAGCCTTTCAAAAGATTCGACCACGTGCCGAAAACTTTAGACTTCCGTGAGCTCTCCGGCTTGCACCGAGACCCGAAGTCGACGTGCTAAGCACCACGGGACCCCTTTCGCCTGCAGGTCCCGAGCCGCCTTTATTTGCTGTTACGAGCATCGTGTGCCCCATACCTGCGTGACGAGCACCGCAGGGCGGCAGAGCCATCGCACTTGGCCGGGTGGCAGAGGAGGACCCGACTATTCACAGATAGCGGCCCAACGACTCCCAGAGCCGGTCGTGCGGTGCGCGAGGTCTGCTCTCTTCACAAGAGGCTTTATTAGGGAGTGCTAAGGCAAGGTTCTGTGCCCTCCACCCTCATCGCAACACCCATGGGAGCCTCCGGTCGTCAATAGACCGCCGCACCGGCCTCTGACTGACTCTCAGAATGGACGGAAAGAGCCGGGTAAGCCTTTCAAAAGATTCGACCACGTGCCGAAAACTTTAGACTTCCGTGAGCTCTCCGGCTTGCACCGAGACCCGAAGTCGACGTGCGAAGCACCACGGGACCCCTTTCGCCTGCAGGTCCCGAGCCGCCTTTATTTGCTGTTACGAGCATCGTGTGCCCCATACCTGCGTGACGAGCACCGCAGGGCGGCAGAGCCATCGCACTTGGCCGGGTGGCAGAGGAGGACCAGACTATTCACAGATAGCGGCCCAACGACTCCCAGAGCCGGTCGTGCGGCGCGCGAGGTCTGCTCTCTTCACAAGAGGCTTTATTAGGGAGTGCTAAGGCAAGGTTCTGTGCCCTCCACCCTCATCGCAACACCCATGGGAGCCTCCGGTCGTCAATAGACCGCCGCACCGGCCTCTGACTGACTCTCAGAATGGACGGAAAGAGCCGGGTAAGCCTTTCAAAAGATTCGACCACGTGCCGAAAACTTTAGACTTCCGTGAGCTCTCCGGCTTGCACCGAGACCCGAAGTCGACGTGCTAAGCACCACGGGACCCCTTTCGCCTGCAGGTCCCGAGCCGCCTTTATTTGCTGTTACGAGCATCGTGTGCCCCATACCTGCGTGACGAGCACCGCAGGGCGGCAGAGCCATCGCACTTGGCCGGGTGGCAGAGGAGGACCAGACTATTCACAGATAGCGGCCCAACGACTCCCAGAGCCGGTCGTGCGGCGCGCGAGGTCTGCTCTCTTCACAAGAGGCTTTATTAGGGAGTGCTAAGGCAAGGTTCTGTGCCCTCCACCCTCATCGCAACACCCATGGGAGCCTCCGGTCGTCAATAGACCGCCGCACCGGCCTCTGACTGACTCTCAGAATGGACGGAAAGAGCCGGGTAAGCCTTTCAAAAGATTCGACCACGTGCCGAAAACTTTAGACTTCCGTGAGCTCTCCGGCTTGCACCGAGACCCGAAGTCGACGTGCTAAGCACCACGGGACCCCTTTCGCCTGCAGGTCCCGAGCCGCCTTTATTTGCTGTTACGAGCATCGTGTGCCCCATACCTGCGTGACGAGCACCGCAGGGCGGCAGAGCCATCGCACTTGGCCGGGTGGCAGAGGAGGACCAGACTATTCACAGATAGCGGCCCAACGACTCCCAGAGCCGGTCGTGCGGCGCGCGAGGTCTGCTCTCATCACAAGAGGCTTTAGGGAGTGCTCAGGCAAGGGTCAGCCCGCAGCCTTCCTGGCAACACCCAGGGGAACCAGGCCACTCGCGTCTCTCGCCTTCATTTTCGACACGAGCGCCTGCGGAGGGCCACCACCCCCTCCGATTGTCAAGAGACCTCCGCACCGGCCTCTGACTTACTCTCAGAATGGACGGAAAGAGCCGGGTAAGCCTTTGAAAAGATTCGACCACGTGCCGAAAACTTTAGACTTCCGTGAGCTCTCCGGCTTGCACCGAGACCCGAAGTCGACGTGCTTAGCACCACGGGACCCCTTTCGCCTGCAGGTCCCGAGCCGCCTTTTATTTTTGTTACGAGTATCGTGTTCCCCAAACCTGGGTGACGAGCACCGCAGGGCGGCAGAGCCATCGCGCTTGTCCGGGTGGCAGAGGAGGACCAGACTATTCACAAATAGCGGCCCAACGACTCCCAGAGCCGGTCGTGCGGCAGGCGAGGTCTGCTCTCATCACAAGAGGCTTTAGGGAGTGCTCAGGCAACGGTCAGCCCGCAGCCTTCTTGGCAACACCCAAGGGAACCAGGCCACTCGCGTCTCTCGCCTTCATTTTGGACACGAGCGCCTGTGGAGGGACGGCCGGAGTCAACGTGGGGTTTGCCCGCCCTCCAATAGTGTCAAAAGACCGCCGCACAAGTCTCTGACTGACTCTTAGAACAGACAGAAAGAGTTTGTCAAATCTGTCAAAAAATTGACAAAGTGTCAAAAATTCGACTTCCAAGAGCTCTCCGGCATGCACTCATACCTGTCATTAAAGTGCTATGCCCGTGGAACCGTTTTTCGGATGCCTTTCAGAACGGTCCCGCGCCGCCATTTTGTTCTAAAAATCGTGTTCCCATATATCTCCGGGTACCCCGCCAACCTCACTGCGGAAAAACTACAAGTGGCACTGAATGGGTCTGAATTCCAAATTTGACTGCATCGGTCTGGAACTCGGTCCGGTCAAAACCGTTTGGATTTTTCTCGGTCCGGACTTCCGCGACAGACAAAGTTAAAGTTTTCGGGCTGCAGGCACAAAACGACAGCTGGCCATTTGCCGGGCTCAATTCACCCAATTCCTCCGGCACTTCGGAGCACATGTTCGGTGTAAGTTTGCGAATCTTTCCCGATGCTTCAGCATTTTCCTCCGCTGACACTTAGAATATTTTTCACACTTTGCTGAAAATTTTTCTAAGTGTTTTTTTCCAAGTTTTCCTGGTTACTGATTTCTTCTTTTTAAACATTTTTCTAAGTTTTTCTGGTTACTGATTTCTTCTTTTTAAACATTTTTCGCAGTTTGTCTGGTTACTGATTTCTTCTTTTTAAACATTTTTCGCCGTTTTTCTGGTTACTGATTTCTTCTTTTTAAACATTTTTCGCCGTTTTTCTGGTTACTGATTTCTTCTTTTTAAACATTTTTCTAAGTTTTTCTGGTTACTCATTTCTTCTTTTTAAACATTTTTCTAAGTTTTTCTGGTTACTCATTTCTTCTTTTTAAACATTTTTCTAAGTTTTTCTGGTTACTCACTTCTTCTTTTTAAACATTTTTCTAAGTTTTTCTGGTTACTGATTTCTTCTTTTTAAACATTTTTCGCCGTTTTTCTGGTTACTGATTTCTTCTTTTTAAACATTTTTCTAAGTTTTTCTGGTTACTCATTTCTTCTTTTTAAACATTTTTCTAAGTTTTTCTGGTTACTCATTTCTTCTTTTTAAACATTTTTCGCCGTTTTTCTGGTTACTGATTTCTTCTTTTTAAACATTTTTCTAAGTTTTTCTGGTTACTGATTTCTTCTTTTTAAACATTTTTCTAAGTTTTCCTGGTTACTCATTTCTTCTTTTTAAACATTTTTCTAAGTTTTCCTGGTTACTCATTTCTTCTTTTTAAACATTTTTCTAAGTTTTCCTGGTTACTGATTTCTTCTTTTTAAACATTTTTCGCAGTTTTTCTGGTTACTGATTTCTTCTTTTTAAACATTTTTCTAAGTTTTTCTGGTTACTGATTTCTTCTTTTTAAACATTTTTCTAAGTTTTTCTGGTTACTCACTTCTTCTTTTTAAACATTTTTCTAAGTTTTTCTGGTTACTCACTTCTTCTTTTGAAACATTTTTCTAAGTTTTTCTGGTTACTGATTTCTTCTTTTTAAACATTTTTCTAAGTTTTTCTGGTTACTGATTTCTTCTTTTTAAACATTTTTCGCAGTTTGTCTGGTTACTGATTTCTTCTTTTTAAACATTTTTCGCCGTTTTTCTGGTTACTGATTTCTTCTTTTTTAAACATTTTTCTAAGTTTTTCTGGTTACTCACTTCTTCTTTTTAAACATTTTTCTAAGTTTTTCTGGTTACTGATTTCTTCTTTTTAAACATTTTTCGCAGTTTTTCTGGTTACTGATTTCTTCTTTTTAAACATTTTTCTAAGTTTTCCTGGTTACTGATTTCTTCTTTTTAAACATTTTTCTAAGTTTTCCTGGTTACTGATTTCTTCTTTTTAAACATTTTTCTAAGTTTTCCTGGTTACTGATTTCTTCTTTTTAAACATTTTTCTAAGTTTTTCTGGTTACTCACTTCTTCTTTTTAAACATTTTTCTAAGTTTTCCTGGTTACTGATTTCTTCTTTTTAAACATTTTTCGCAGTTTGTCTGGTTACTGATTTCTTCTTTTTAAACATTTTTCGCAGTTTTTCTGGTTACTGATTTCTTCTTTTTAAACATTTTTCTAAGTTTTTCTGGTTACTCACTTCTTCTTTTATAACATTTTTCTAAGTTTTCCTGGTTACTGATTTCTTCTTTTTAAACATTTTTCTAAGTTTTCCTGGTTACTGATTTCTTCTTTTTAAACATTTTTCTAAGTTTTCCTGGTTACTGATTTCTTCTTTTTAAACATTTTTCTAAGTTTTTCTGGTTACTCATTTCTTCTTTTTAAACATTTTTCGCAGTTTTTCTGGTTACTGATTTCTTCTTTTTAAACATTTTCCTAAGTTTTCCTGGTTACTGATTTCTTCTTTTTAAACATTTTTCTAAGTTTTCCTGGTTACTCATTTCTTCTTTTTGATCATTTTTCTAAGTTTTCCTGGTTACTGATTTCTTCGTTTTGAACATTTTTCTAAGTTTTCCTGGTTACTCACTTCTTCTTTTCAAACATTTTTCTTCGTTTTTCTGTTTACTCATTTAGCACTTTCAGGCACTTTCCCATCATTTCCTCGTTCCCGATTTCACCCTTTAAAACGCTTTCGGGCATTTCCCTAAGTTTTGCGGTTCACTCGTTTCGGACTCACTGACACCTTCTCTAGCTTCCCTGCTCACTTTTTTCGTACTGTTGAGAAAATTCGAACCCTTTCCTTAACTATGCCGGTTACTGACTTCACCGCTTCAGACCCTTGTCCCCGTAATGAAAGATACCATTTCCCACCGTGGGAAATGCACGAAAATCGGACTGAACACGGGGGAGGCTCCCCCCTCGAAGGCGAGACCGTCGGCAGAACCGCCGGGTCAAACCCGGCTGAGCTACCCGGCTTACAAGTCTCAAAGTCGGTATGAGCAGACACGTCCACCCCCATTCCCTTTTGGACCACTTCCCACGGTACGAAATGCACGAAAATCGGCCTGTACACGGGGGAGGCACCCGCCTCGAAGACGAGACCGTCGGCAGAACCGCCGGGTCAAACCCGGCCGGGCTACCCGGGTTAGAAGCCCTAGAGTCGGGTTGAGCAGTCACAATCACTCCCATCCCCTTTTGAACCTGTTCCCACCGTTGGAAATGCACGAAAATCGGCCTGTACACGGGGGAGGCTCCCCCCTCGAAGGCGAGACCGTCGGCAGAACCGCCGGGTCAAACCCGGCTGAGCTACCCGGCTTACAAGTCTCGAAGTCGGGTTGAGCAGTCACATTCACTCCCATCGACTTTTGGGCAACTTCCCACCGTTGCAAATGCATGAAAATCGGCCTGTACACGGGGGAGGCACCCGCCTCGAAGTCGAGACCGTCGGCAGAACCGCCGGGTCCAACCCGGCTGAGCTACCCGGCTTACAAGTCTCAAAGCCGGGTTGGGCAGTCACGTTCACCCCCATTCCCTTTTGGATCACTTCCCACGGTTCGAAATGCACGAAAACCGGCCTGTACACGGGGGAGGGTCCGCCCTCGAAGGCGAGACCGTCGGCAGAACCGCCGGGTCAAACCTGGCTGAGCTACCCGGCTTACAAGTCTCAAAGTCGGGTTGAGCAGTCACGTTCACTCCCATCGACTTTTAGACCACTTCCCACGGTTCGAAATGCACGAAAATCGGCCTGTACACGGGGGAGGCACCCGCCTCGAAGGCGAGACCGACGGCAGAACCGCCGGGTCAAACCCGGCCGGGCTACCCGGGTTAGAAGCCTCAGAGTCGGGTTGAGCAGTCACATTCACTCCCATCGACTTTTGGGCAACTTCCCACCGTTGCAAATGCACGAAAATCGGCCTGTACACGGGGGAGGCACCCGCCTCGAAGTCGAGACCGTCGGCAGAACCGCCGGGTCCAACCCGGCTGAGCTACCCGGCTTACAAGTCTCAAAGCCGGGTTGGGCAGTCACGTTCACCCCCATTCCCTTTTGGATCACTTCCCACGGTTCGAAATGCACGAAAACCGGCCTGTACACGGGGGAGGGTCCGCCCTCGAAGGCGAGACCGTCGGCAGAACCGCCGGGTCAAACCTGGCTGAGCTACCCGGCTTACAAGTCTCAAAGTCGGGTTGAGCAGTCACGTTCACTCCCATCGACTTTTAGACCACTTCCCACGGTTTGAAATGCACGAAAATCGGCCTGTACACGGGGGAGGCTCCGCCCTCGAAGGCGAGACCGACGGCAGAACCGCCGGGTCAAACCCGGCCGGGCTACCCGGGTTAGAAGCCTCAGAGTCGGGTTGAGCAGTCACATTCACTCCCATCGACTTTTGGGCAACTTCCCACCGTTGCAAATGCACGAAAATCGGCCTGTACACGGGGGAGGCACCCGCCTCGAAGACGAGACCGTCGGCAGAACCGCCGGAACAAACCCGGCTGAGCTACCCGGCTTACAAGTCTCAAAGTCGGTATGAGCAGACACGTCCACCCCCATTCCCTTTTGGACCACTTCCCACGGTTCGAAATGCATGAAAATCGGCCTGTATACGGGGGAGGCACCCGCCTCGAAGACGAGACCGTCGGCAGACCCGCCGGGTCAAACCCGGCCGGGCTACCCGGGTTAGAAGCCTCAGAGTCGGGTTGAGCAGTCGCATTCACCCCCATCCCCTTTTGAACCTCTTCCCACCGTTGGAAATGCACGGAAATCGGCCTGTACACGGGGGAGGCCCCCCTCTCGAAGGCGAGACCGACGGCAGAACCGCCGGGTCAAACCCGGCCGAGCTACCCGGGTTAGAAGCCTCAGAGTCGGGTTGAGCAGTCACATTCACTCCCATCCCCTTTTCAACCTGTTCCCACCGTTGGAAATGCACGAAAATCGGCCTGTACACGGGGGAGGCCCCCCTCTCGAAGACGAGACCGTCGGCAGACCCGCCGGAACAAACCCGGCTGAGCTACCCGGCTTACAAGTCTCAAAGTCGGTATGAGCAGACACGTCCACCCCCATTCCCTTTTGGACCACTTCCCACGGTACGAAATGCATGAAAATCGGCCTGTACACGGGGGAGGCACCCGCCTCGAAGACGAGACCGTCGGCAGAACCGCCGGGTCAAACCCGGCCGGGCTACCCGGGTTAGAAGCCCTAGAGTCGGGTTGAGCAGTCACAATCACTCCCATCCCCTTTTGAACCTGTTCCCACCGTTGGAAATGCACGAAAATCGGCCTGTACACGGGGGAGGCTCCCCCCTCGAAGGCGAGACCGTCGGCAGAACCGCCGGGTCAAACCCGGCTGAGCTACCCGGCTTACAAGTCTCGAAGTCGGGTTGAGCAGTCACATTCACTCCCATCGACTTTTGGGCAACTTCCCACCGTTGCAAATGCATGAAAATCGGCCTGTACACGGGGGAGGCACCCGCCTCGAAGTCGAGACCGTCGGCAGAACCGCCGGGTCCAACCCGGCTGAGCTACCCGGCTTACAAGTCTCAAAGCCGGGTTGGGCAGTCACGTTCACCCCCATTCCCTTTTGGATCACTTCCCACGGTTCGAAATGCACGAAAACCGGCCTGTACACGGGGGAGGGTCCGCCCTCGAAGGCGAGACCGTCGGCAGAACCGCCGGGTCAAACCTGGCTGAGCTACCCGGCTTACAAGTCTCAAAGTCGGGTTGAGCAGTCACGCTCACTCCCATCGACTTTTAGACCACTTCCCACGGTTCGAAATGCACGAAAATCGGCCTGTACACGGGGGAGGCACCCGCCTCGAAGGCGAGACCGACGGCAGAACCGCCGGGTCAAACCCGGCCGAGCTACCCGGCTTAAAAGTCTCAAAGTCGGTATGAGCAGTCACATTCACCCCCATTCCCTTTTGGACCACTTCCCACGGTTGGAAATGCATGAAAATCGGCCTGGACACGGGGGAGGCTCCCCCCTCGATGACGAGACCGTCGGCAGAACCGCCGGAACAAACCCGGCTGAGCTACCCGGCTTACAAGTCTCAAAGTCGGTATGAGCAGACACGTCCACCCCCATTCCCTTTTGGACCACTTCCCACCGTTGGAAATGCACGAAAATCGGCCTGTACACGGGGGAGGCACCGGCCTCGAAGACGAGACCGTCGGCAGAACCGCCGGGTCAAACCCGGCTGAGCTACCCGGCTTACAAGTCTCAAAGTCGGGTTGAGCAGTCACGTTCACTCCCATCGACTTTTGGGCAACTTCCCACGGTTCGAAATGCACAAGATTCGGCCTGAACACGGGGGACGCTCCCCCCTCGAAGGCGAGACCGTCGGCAGACCCGCCGGGTCAAACCCGGCTGAGCTACCCGGCTCGGAAGCGCCAAAGTCGGTATGAGCAGTCACGTTCACTCCCATCCCCTTTTGGACCGCTTCCCACGGTACGAAATGCATGAAAATCGGCCTGTACACGGGGGAGGCACCCGCCTCGAAGACGAGACCGTCGGCAGAACCGCCGGATCAAACCCGGCCGAGCTACCCGGGTTAGAAGCCTCAGAGTCGGGTTGAGCAGTCACATTCACTCCCATCCCCTTTTGAACCTCTTCCCACCGTTGGAAATGCACGGAAATCGGCCTGTACACGGGGGAGGCTCCCCCCTCGAAGGCGAGACCGTCGGCAGAACCGCCGGGTCAAACCCGGCTGAGCTACCCGGCTTACAAGTCTCGAAGTCGGGTTGAGCAGTCACATTCACTCCCATCCCCTTTTGGGCAACTTCCCACCGTTGCAAATGCATGAAAATCGGCCTGTACACGGGGGAGGGAGCCGCCTCGAAGACGAGACCGTCGGCAGAACCGCCGGATCAAACCCGGCTGAGCTACCAGGCTCGGAAGCGCCAAAGTCGGTATGAGCAGTCACATTCACTCCCATCCCCTTTTGGGCCACTTCCCACGGTTCGAAATGCACGAAAATCGGACTGAACACGGGGGAGGCTCCCCCCTCCAAAACGAGACCATCGGCAGAATCGACGGGTCAAACCCGGCCGAGCTACCCGGGTTAGAAGCCTCAGAGTCGGGTTGAGCAGTCACGTTCACTCCCATCCCCTTTTGGACCTCTTCCCACCGTTGGAAATGCACGAAAATCGGCCTGTACACGGGGGAGGGTCCGCCCTCGAAGGCGGGACCGTCGGCAGAACCGCCGGGTCAAACCCGGCTGAGCTACCCGGCTCGGAAGCGCCAAAGTCGGGTTGAGCAGTCACATTCACTCCCATCGACTTTTGGGCAACTTCCCACGGTTCGAAATGCACAAAATTCGGCCTGAACACGGGGGACGCTCCCCCCTCGAAGGCGAGACCGTCGGCAGAACCGCCGGGTCAAACCCGGCTGAGCTACCCGGCTTAAAAGTCTCAAAGTCGGTATGAGCAGTCACATTCACCCCCATTCCCTTTTGGACCACTTCCCACGGTTGGAAATGCATGAAAATCGGCCTGGACACGGGGGAGGCTCCCCCCTCGATGACGAGACCGTCGGCAGAACCGCCGGAACAAACCCGGCTGAGCTACCCGGCTTACAAGTCTCAAAGTCGGTATGAGCAGACACGTCCACCCCCATTCCCTTTTGGACCACTTCCCACCGTTGGAAATGCACGAAAATCGGCCTGTACACGGGGGAGGCACCGGCCTCGAAGACGAGACCGTCGGCAGAACCGCCGGATCAAACCCGGCCGAGCTACCCGGGTTAGAAGCCTCAGAGTCGGGTTGAGCAGTCACGTCCACCCCCATTCCCTTTTGGACCACTTCCCACGGTTCGAAATGCACGAAAATCGGCCTGTACACGGGGGAGGGAGCCGCCTCGAAGACGAGACCGTCGGCAGAACCGCCGGTTCAAACCCGGCTGAGCTACCAGGCTCGGAAGCGCCAAAGTCGGGTTGAGCAGTCACATTCACTCCCATCCCCTTTTGGGCAACTTCCCACCGTTGCAAATGCATGAAAATCGGCCTGTACACGGGGGAGGGAGCCGCCTCGAAGACGAGACCGTCGGCAGAACCGCCGGGTCAAACCCGGCTGAGCTACCCGGGTCGGAAGCGCCAAGGTCGGTATGAGCAGTCACATTCACTCCCATCCCCTTTTGGGCCACTTCCCACGGTTCGAAATGCACGAAAATCGGACTGAACACGGGGGAGGCTCCCCCCTCCAAAACGAGACCATCGGCAGAATCGACGGGTCAAACCCGGCCGAGCTACCCGGGTTAGAAGCCTCAAAGTCGGGTTGAGCAGTCACATTCACCCCCATCCCCTTTTGGACCACTTCCCACCGTTGGAAATGCACGAAAATCGGCCTGTACACGGGGGAGGCGCCCCTCTCGAAGGCGAGACCGACGGCAGAACCGCCGGGTCAAACCCGGCCGAGCTACCCGGGTTAGAAGCCTCAGAGTCGGGTTGAGCAGTCACATTCACCCCCATCCCCTTATGAACCTCTTCCCACCGTTGGAAATGCACGAAAATCGGCCTGTACACGGGGGAGGCCCCCCTCTCGAAGACGAGACCGTCGGCAGACCCGCCGGATCAAACCCGGCCGAGCTACACGGCTTACAAGTCTCGATGTCGGTATGAGCAGTCACGTCCACCCCCATTCCCTTTTGGACCGCTTCCCACGGTACGAAATGCATGAAAATCGGCCTGTACACGGGGGAGGCACCCGCCTCGAAGACGAGACCGTCGGCAGAACCGCCGGGTCAAACCCGGCTGAGCTACCCGGCTCGGAAGCGCCAAAGTCGGGTTGAGCAGTCACATTCACTCCCATCCCCTTTTGGGCCACTTCCCACGGTTCGAAATGCATGAAAATCGGCCTGTACACGGGGGACGCTCCCCCCTCGAAGGCGAGGCCGTCGGCAGAACCGCCGGGTCAAACCCGGCTGAGCTACCCGGGTTAGATGCCTCAAAGTCGGGTTGAGCAGTCACATTCACCCCCATCCCCTTTCGGCCCCCTTCCCACGGTTGGAAATGCATGAAAATCGGCCTGTACACGGTGGGCGCTCCCCCCTCGAAGGTGAGACCTTCGGCAGAACCGCCGGGTCAAATCCTGCCGAGCTACCCGCGTTAGAGGTCTCAATGTCGGCTTCAGCAGTCACATTCAATCCCATTCCCGTTTGGACCTCTTCCCGCCGATGGAAATGCACAAAATTCGGCCTGAACACGCGGGACGCTCCCCCCTCGAAGGCGAGACCGTCGCCAGAACCGCCGGGTCAAATCCGGCTGAGCTACCCGCGTTACAGGTCTCAAAGTCGGGTTGAGCAGTCACGTTCACCCCCATCCCCTTTCGGACCCCTTCCCACGGTTGGAAATGCATGAAAATCGGCCTGTACACGGTGGGCGCTCCCCCCTCGAAGGTGAGACCTTCGGCAGAACCGCCGGGTCAAATCCGGCCGAGCTACCCGCGTTAGAGGTCTCAATGTCGGCTTCAGCAGTCACATTCAATCCCATTCCCGTTTGGACCTCTTCCCGCCGATGGAAATGCACAAAATTCGGCCTGAACACGCGGGAGGCTCCCCCCTCGAAGGTGAGACCTTCGGCAGAACCGCCGGGTCAAATCCGGCCGAGCTACCCGCGTTAGAGGTCTCAATGTCGGCTTCAGCAGTCACATTCAATCCCATTCCCGTTTGGACCTCTTCCCGCCGATGGAAATGCACAAAATTCGGCCTGAACACGCGGGACGCTCCCCCCTCGAAGGCGAGA
>NW_027310055.1:65000-67500 GCF_047496795.1 Chiloscyllium punctatum
GCGACGCCGCTCCTGAACCCAGCGGCCCCGAGCCGGACGAGTTGAGGAAGGCACGCCGACGGTGACAGGGTACGGAAGACACAGCGGTGGCCTTCTGGCGACTTGGCCCCCGACAGCCCGACATTCCGCCGTCCTCCCGATGGCCAGGAGGACCGTGCGGGGGTCGGCCGACGGCGTGGTAGGTGTGCCTGCACGGTGACGGAGCACACACCACGCCCGCCAACCCCTCCGTACCTCCCGAGACCGGTGGCAGGACGGAGCGGAAAACGTGCGGACTGAACGGGAGAGCCAAGAGCCAGCGATCCACGCGCGTGCGACCGTCCAAGTCACAGCGTTCGACGAAAACCTCCTCCCTCGGCCAGGCACTCGGCGCCAGCAGGGGAGACAGGATCAGACGCCCCGCCGGCCACTTAAGGCCGAGGACGAACCACGAGACGGGCGGCTGCAGCAGCGGGCGGCCTGCAGCTCCCAGCACTCTCAATCGATCAACCATCGAGTCGGGTCAGCGTGTCAAACCGGCGAGCTCCACGGTCAGGCCGGCGGCGCACCAGCACCGGACCTCCGCGGCTCCCTTCACTCTTTCCACTGCCAGCCAACCGAGAGACGGACCCAATGCGGACGTGCAGAGCTTAGGCAGACCCCCCACTGGAGGCTCAACACTTCGTGGCAGCTCCGTGTCCCAGAGACCAGGAGGGTTGGCACACACACACAGTGTGAACCACCGACAGCCATTCTGGGACCGGTGACAGCCGTGCTGGCCCCACTGCCACGACACAGACGGACGCCAGGCCGCGCTCCCCGGCGGGGGGATGGCGTCGAGCCTGACGAACGGAATGTGCAGGGTGGGGGGGAAAGGCCAAGCGCTCCGACGCCGGAGGGCTCCGGAGTCTGAACTTAGGGGGACAAAGAGGACGGGTCCTCTGCGACACCCCAGCCGCGCTCTCGCCAGCCAAGGCGAGTGCGATTGATTGCCAAACGACCCTCAGACAGGCGTGGCCCCGGGAAGAACCCGGGGCCGCAAAGTGCGTTCAAAGTGTCGATGATCAATGTGTCCTGCAATTCACATTAATTCTCGCAGCTAGCTGCGTTCGTCATCGACGCACGAGCCGAGTGATCCACCGTCAAGAGTTGTCTGAGTTTGTTTTAGGTCTCTCCCTCGCCAGAGGAAAGCGACCCGGACCGCACATACGCTCCCCACCTTGAGCTACAGCCACCTGCACGCCGGCGTGCGGGCGGAGCAGGGTGGCGTGAAGCGATGGGGAGCACCATCCTGGTGCGGCCCGCAGAAACATACGTCTATTGGGGGGAGGAGGACAGGGCGCCCAAGAGGCGATGCGTGCCCCAACGCACCGCAGCGACGGAGGCAGGATCACCGCCACCATGTCGCCCGCCTAGTATCACGAGGCGTGCAGCAGCTTTGCCCTAGGAAAAGCAGAGGCGGGAACGGGCACCGGCCATCGGTTCGGCAGCGTCACTGACGCGTGCACGTGGCGGCGTGTCGGCGAGCGGACTTCCTGCGAGGAGGCGGGGGCGGCACTCGCCCGAGCAGACGCCCGCCCGGCCCAGCCACCGCCGAGGTGGACTGGGAGTCGCGGCAACGGCTCGTCATACTCGTTCCCACACTCACAGCGCAGCTTGCCCGCAAGCCACCGACCACCGATCGACGCCAGGCGCCCCGACCGAGAGCGGGATCGCTCGTTCGCCCTGCTGGCAGTTCGCTGGGGATCACTACTGCACGGAGCTCGGAGACCGACGGGCGGCAACTCGAGAGTCTTTAAACCACCACCCCCATCCCGCAAGTGCAAAGAGGCTGTATACGCACAGACGGGTGAGGGGAATAGGTACCCCGTCGGGTTTGAAGGGAGCGTGACTAGATAGCAACGATGTAAACCCAGCCGATTTGGGAGCGAAAGACCGGCGCCTGCATCACCGGCTTCGTTTCCCGTGGCTGGAGAGTACACCGAAACCCTCCGTCTGTCGCGAGCTCCCGACGACGCGGTGCCGCCAAGCAGCAGGGCCGGACCTGGTGTGGCTCCCCTCGTCGATCACAGACCGGTCGGCACTACTGACGAGACGGTGGAACGGGCTTCGCCCCTTGTGACGAAGGGTGATGCGAACCCGCCCGCCCGCGTGCGTTCGGGGTGGACTCGGCAAACGGAGATTTGAAATCGGAAAGTGTCCTCCTGCCCCGCGCAGGTAGGCGCCCAACAGTTGTGGGGGGTTTGGCGGTGACCACGGCTGCAGGGCCTGCTACCCCGACGAGCTCTCCTGCTGGCCCCGAAACCACCCTCGCGAGACAAGTTGAAACGGAAACGGGCGTACCCCCAAGCCGACGATCCTTTCTTATTTGTTACTTTTTTTTTCACTTGCTCGAGTTGTGGCGATTTGGCGGTGACCACGGCTGCAGGGCCTGCTACCCCGACGAGCTCTCCTGCTGGCCCCGAAACCACCCTCGCGAGACAAGTTGAAACGGAAACGGGCGTACCCCCAAGCCGACAGA
>NW_027310055.1:72500-85000 GCF_047496795.1 Chiloscyllium punctatum
GTGCTAAGCACCACGGGACCCCTTTCGCCTGCAGGTCCCGAGCCGCCTTTATTTGCTGTTACGAGCATCGTGTGCCCCATACCTGCGTGACAAGCACCGCAGGGCGGCAGAGCCATCGCACTTAGCCGGGTGGCAGAGGAGGACCAGACTATTCACAGATAGCGGCCCAACGACTCCCAGAGCCGGTCGTGCGGCGCGCGAGGTCTGCTCTCTTCACAAGAGGCTTTATTAGGGAGTGCTAAGGCAAGGTTCTGTGCCCTCCACCCTCATCGCAACACCCATGGGAGCCTCCGGTCGTCAATAGACCGCCGCACCGGCCTCTGACTGACTCTCAGAATGGACGGAAAGAGCCGGGTAAGCCTTTCAAAAGATTCGACCACGTGCCGAAAACTTTAGACTTCCGTGAGCTCTCCGGCTTGCACCGAGACCCGAAGTCGACGTGCTAAGCACCACGGGACCCCTTTCGCCTGCAGGTCCCGAGCCGCCTTTATTTGCTGTTACGAGCATCGTGTGCCCCATACCTGCGTGACGAGCACCGCAGGGCGGCAGAGCCATCGCACTTGGCCGGGTGGCAGAGGAGGACCCGACTATTCACAGATAGCGGCCCAACGACTCCCAGAGCCGGTCGTGCGGTGCGCGAGGTCTGCTCTCTTCACAAGAGGCTTTATTAGGGAGTGCTAAGGCAAGGTTCTGTGCCCTCCACCCTCATCGCAACACCCATGGGAGCCTCCGGTCGTCAATAGACCGCCGCACCGGCCTCTGACTGACTCTCAGAATGGACGGAAAGAGCCGGGTAAGCCTTTCAAAAGATTCGACCACGTGCCGAAAACTTTAGACTTCCGTGAGCTCTCCGGCTTGCACCGAGACCCGAAGTCGACGTGCGAAGCACCACGGGACCCCTTTCGCCTGCAGGTCCCGAGCCGCCTTTATTTGCTGTTACGAGCATCGTGTGCCCCATACCTGCGTGACGAGCACCGCAGGGCGGCAGAGCCATCGCACTTGGCCGGGTGGCAGAGGAGGACCAGACTATTCACAGATAGCGGCCCAACGACTCCCAGAGCCGGTCGTGCGGCGCGCGAGGTCTGCTCTCTTCACAAGAGGCTTTATTAGGGAGTGCTAAGGCAAGGTTCTGTGCCCTCCACCCTCATCGCAACACCCATGGGAGCCTCCGGTCGTCAATAGACCGCCGCACCGGCCTCTGACTGACTCTCAGAATGGACGGAAAGAGCCGGGTAAGCCTTTCAAAAGATTCGACCACGTGCCGAAAACTTTAGACTTCCGTGAGCTCTCCGGCTTGCACCGAGACCCGAAGTCGACGTGCTAAGCACCACGGGACCCCTTTCGCCTGCAGGTCCCGAGCCGCCTTTATTTGCTGTTACGAGCATCGTGTGCCCCATACCTGCGTGACGAGCACCGCAGGGCGGCAGAGCCATCGCACTTGGCCGGGTGGCAGAGGAGGACCAGACTATTCACAGATAGCGGCCCAACGACTCCCAGAGCCGGTCGTGCGGCGCGCGAGGTCTGCTCTCTTCACAAGAGGCTTTATTAGGGAGTGCTAAGGCAAGGTTCTGTGCCCTCCACCCTCATCGCAACACCCATGGGAGCCTCCGGTCGTCAATAGACCGCCGCACCGGCCTCTGACTGACTCTCAGAATGGACGGAAAGAGCCGGGTAAGCCTTTCAAAAGATTCGACCACGTGCCGAAAACTTTAGACTTCCGTGAGCTCTCCGGCTTGCACCGAGACCCGAAGTCGACGTGCTAAGCACCACGGGACCCCTTTCGCCTGCAGGTCCCGAGCCGCCTTTATTTGCTGTTACGAGCATCGTGTGCCCCATACCTGCGTGACGAGCACCGCAGGGCGGCAGAGCCATCGCACTTGGCCGGGTGGCAGAGGAGGACCAGACTATTCACAGATAGCGGCCCAACGACTCCCAGAGCCGGTCGTGCGGCGCGCGAGGTCTGCTCTCATCACAAGAGGCTTTAGGGAGTGCTCAGGCAAGGGTCAGCCCGCAGCCTTCCTGGCAACACCCAGGGGAACCAGGCCACTCGCGTCTCTCGCCTTCATTTTCGACACGAGCGCCTGCGGAGGGCCACCACCCCCTCCGATTGTCAAGAGACCTCCGCACCGGCCTCTGACTTACTCTCAGAATGGACGGAAAGAGCCGGGTAAGCCTTTGAAAAGATTCGACCACGTGCCGAAAACTTTAGACTTCCGTGAGCTCTCCGGCTTGCACCGAGACCCGAAGTCGACGTGCTTAGCACCACGGGACCCCTTTCGCCTGCAGGTCCCGAGCCGCCTTTTATTTTTGTTACGAGTATCGTGTTCCCCAAACCTGGGTGACGAGCACCGCAGGGCGGCAGAGCCATCGCGCTTGTCCGGGTGGCAGAGGAGGACCAGACTATTCACAAATAGCGGCCCAACGACTCCCAGAGCCGGTCGTGCGGCAGGCGAGGTCTGCTCTCATCACAAGAGGCTTTAGGGAGTGCTCAGGCAACGGTCAGCCCGCAGCCTTCTTGGCAACACCCAAGGGAACCAGGCCACTCGCGTCTCTCGCCTTCATTTTGGACACGAGCGCCTGTGGAGGGACGGCCGGAGTCAACGTGGGGTTTGCCCGCCCTCCAATAGTGTCAAAAGACCGCCGCACAAGTCTCTGACTGACTCTTAGAACAGACAGAAAGAGTTTGTCAAATCTGTCAAAAAATTGACAAAGTGTCAAAAATTCGACTTCCAAGAGCTCTCCGGCATGCACTCATACCTGTCATTAAAGTGCTATGCCCGTGGAACCGTTTTTCGGATGCCTTTCAGAACGGTCCCGCGCCGCCATTTTGTTCTAAAAATCGTGTTCCCATATATCTCCGGGTACCCCGCCAACCTCACTGCGGAAAAACTACAAGTGGCACTGAATGGGTCTGAATTCCAAATTTGACTGCATCGGTCTGGAACTCGGTCCGGTCAAAACCGTTTGGATTTTTCTCGGTCCGGACTTCCGCGACAGACAAAGTTAAAGTTTTCGGGCTGCAGGCACAAAACGACAGCTGGCCATTTGCCGGGCTCAATTCACCCAATTCCTCCGGCACTTCGGAGCACATGTTCGGTGTAAGTTTGCGAATCTTTCCCGATGCTTCAGCATTTTCCTCCGCTGACACTTAGAATATTTTTCACACTTTGCTGAAAATTTTTCTAAGTGTTTTTTTCCAAGTTTTCCTGGTTACTGATTTCTTCTTTTTAAACATTTTTCTAAGTTTTTCTGGTTACTGATTTCTTCTTTTTAAACATTTTTCGCAGTTTGTCTGGTTACTGATTTCTTCTTTTTAAACATTTTTCGCCGTTTTTCTGGTTACTGATTTCTTCTTTTTAAACATTTTTCGCCGTTTTTCTGGTTACTGATTTCTTCTTTTTAAACATTTTTCTAAGTTTTTCTGGTTACTCATTTCTTCTTTTTAAACATTTTTCTAAGTTTTTCTGGTTACTCATTTCTTCTTTTTAAACATTTTTCTAAGTTTTTCTGGTTACTCACTTCTTCTTTTTAAACATTTTTCTAAGTTTTTCTGGTTACTGATTTCTTCTTTTTAAACATTTTTCGCCGTTTTTCTGGTTACTGATTTCTTCTTTTTAAACATTTTTCTAAGTTTTTCTGGTTACTCATTTCTTCTTTTTAAACATTTTTCTAAGTTTTTCTGGTTACTCATTTCTTCTTTTTAAACATTTTTCGCCGTTTTTCTGGTTACTGATTTCTTCTTTTTAAACATTTTTCTAAGTTTTTCTGGTTACTGATTTCTTCTTTTTAAACATTTTTCTAAGTTTTCCTGGTTACTCATTTCTTCTTTTTAAACATTTTTCTAAGTTTTCCTGGTTACTCATTTCTTCTTTTTAAACATTTTTCTAAGTTTTCCTGGTTACTGATTTCTTCTTTTTAAACATTTTTCGCAGTTTTTCTGGTTACTGATTTCTTCTTTTTAAACATTTTTCTAAGTTTTTCTGGTTACTGATTTCTTCTTTTTAAACATTTTTCTAAGTTTTTCTGGTTACTCACTTCTTCTTTTTAAACATTTTTCTAAGTTTTTCTGGTTACTCACTTCTTCTTTTGAAACATTTTTCTAAGTTTTTCTGGTTACTGATTTCTTCTTTTTAAACATTTTTCTAAGTTTTTCTGGTTACTGATTTCTTCTTTTTAAACATTTTTCGCAGTTTGTCTGGTTACTGATTTCTTCTTTTTAAACATTTTTCGCCGTTTTTCTGGTTACTGATTTCTTCTTTTTTAAACATTTTTCTAAGTTTTTCTGGTTACTCACTTCTTCTTTTTAAACATTTTTCTAAGTTTTTCTGGTTACTGATTTCTTCTTTTTAAACATTTTTCGCAGTTTTTCTGGTTACTGATTTCTTCTTTTTAAACATTTTTCTAAGTTTTCCTGGTTACTGATTTCTTCTTTTTAAACATTTTTCTAAGTTTTCCTGGTTACTGATTTCTTCTTTTTAAACATTTTTCTAAGTTTTCCTGGTTACTGATTTCTTCTTTTTAAACATTTTTCTAAGTTTTTCTGGTTACTCACTTCTTCTTTTTAAACATTTTTCTAAGTTTTCCTGGTTACTGATTTCTTCTTTTTAAACATTTTTCGCAGTTTGTCTGGTTACTGATTTCTTCTTTTTAAACATTTTTCGCAGTTTTTCTGGTTACTGATTTCTTCTTTTTAAACATTTTTCTAAGTTTTTCTGGTTACTCACTTCTTCTTTTATAACATTTTTCTAAGTTTTCCTGGTTACTGATTTCTTCTTTTTAAACATTTTTCTAAGTTTTCCTGGTTACTGATTTCTTCTTTTTAAACATTTTTCTAAGTTTTCCTGGTTACTGATTTCTTCTTTTTAAACATTTTTCTAAGTTTTTCTGGTTACTCATTTCTTCTTTTTAAACATTTTTCGCAGTTTTTCTGGTTACTGATTTCTTCTTTTTAAACATTTTCCTAAGTTTTCCTGGTTACTGATTTCTTCTTTTTAAACATTTTTCTAAGTTTTCCTGGTTACTCATTTCTTCTTTTTGATCATTTTTCTAAGTTTTCCTGGTTACTGATTTCTTCGTTTTGAACATTTTTCTAAGTTTTCCTGGTTACTCACTTCTTCTTTTCAAACATTTTTCTTCGTTTTTCTGTTTACTCATTTAGCACTTTCAGGCACTTTCCCATCATTTCCTCGTTCCCGATTTCACCCTTTAAAACGCTTTCGGGCATTTCCCTAAGTTTTGCGGTTCACTCGTTTCGGACTCACTGACACCTTCTCTAGCTTCCCTGCTCACTTTTTTCGTACTGTTGAGAAAATTCGAACCCTTTCCTTAACTATGCCGGTTACTGACTTCACCGCTTCAGACCCTTGTCCCCGTAATGAAAGATACCATTTCCCACCGTGGGAAATGCACGAAAATCGGACTGAACACGGGGGAGGCTCCCCCCTCGAAGGCGAGACCGTCGGCAGAACCGCCGGGTCAAACCCGGCTGAGCTACCCGGCTTACAAGTCTCAAAGTCGGTATGAGCAGACACGTCCACCCCCATTCCCTTTTGGACCACTTCCCACGGTACGAAATGCACGAAAATCGGCCTGTACACGGGGGAGGCACCCGCCTCGAAGACGAGACCGTCGGCAGAACCGCCGGGTCAAACCCGGCCGGGCTACCCGGGTTAGAAGCCCTAGAGTCGGGTTGAGCAGTCACAATCACTCCCATCCCCTTTTGAACCTGTTCCCACCGTTGGAAATGCACGAAAATCGGCCTGTACACGGGGGAGGCTCCCCCCTCGAAGGCGAGACCGTCGGCAGAACCGCCGGGTCAAACCCGGCTGAGCTACCCGGCTTACAAGTCTCGAAGTCGGGTTGAGCAGTCACATTCACTCCCATCGACTTTTGGGCAACTTCCCACCGTTGCAAATGCATGAAAATCGGCCTGTACACGGGGGAGGCACCCGCCTCGAAGTCGAGACCGTCGGCAGAACCGCCGGGTCCAACCCGGCTGAGCTACCCGGCTTACAAGTCTCAAAGCCGGGTTGGGCAGTCACGTTCACCCCCATTCCCTTTTGGATCACTTCCCACGGTTCGAAATGCACGAAAACCGGCCTGTACACGGGGGAGGGTCCGCCCTCGAAGGCGAGACCGTCGGCAGAACCGCCGGGTCAAACCTGGCTGAGCTACCCGGCTTACAAGTCTCAAAGTCGGGTTGAGCAGTCACGTTCACTCCCATCGACTTTTAGACCACTTCCCACGGTTCGAAATGCACGAAAATCGGCCTGTACACGGGGGAGGCACCCGCCTCGAAGGCGAGACCGACGGCAGAACCGCCGGGTCAAACCCGGCCGGGCTACCCGGGTTAGAAGCCTCAGAGTCGGGTTGAGCAGTCACATTCACTCCCATCGACTTTTGGGCAACTTCCCACCGTTGCAAATGCACGAAAATCGGCCTGTACACGGGGGAGGCACCCGCCTCGAAGTCGAGACCGTCGGCAGAACCGCCGGGTCCAACCCGGCTGAGCTACCCGGCTTACAAGTCTCAAAGCCGGGTTGGGCAGTCACGTTCACCCCCATTCCCTTTTGGATCACTTCCCACGGTTCGAAATGCACGAAAACCGGCCTGTACACGGGGGAGGGTCCGCCCTCGAAGGCGAGACCGTCGGCAGAACCGCCGGGTCAAACCTGGCTGAGCTACCCGGCTTACAAGTCTCAAAGTCGGGTTGAGCAGTCACGTTCACTCCCATCGACTTTTAGACCACTTCCCACGGTTTGAAATGCACGAAAATCGGCCTGTACACGGGGGAGGCTCCGCCCTCGAAGGCGAGACCGACGGCAGAACCGCCGGGTCAAACCCGGCCGGGCTACCCGGGTTAGAAGCCTCAGAGTCGGGTTGAGCAGTCACATTCACTCCCATCGACTTTTGGGCAACTTCCCACCGTTGCAAATGCACGAAAATCGGCCTGTACACGGGGGAGGCACCCGCCTCGAAGACGAGACCGTCGGCAGAACCGCCGGAACAAACCCGGCTGAGCTACCCGGCTTACAAGTCTCAAAGTCGGTATGAGCAGACACGTCCACCCCCATTCCCTTTTGGACCACTTCCCACGGTTCGAAATGCATGAAAATCGGCCTGTATACGGGGGAGGCACCCGCCTCGAAGACGAGACCGTCGGCAGACCCGCCGGGTCAAACCCGGCCGGGCTACCCGGGTTAGAAGCCTCAGAGTCGGGTTGAGCAGTCGCATTCACCCCCATCCCCTTTTGAACCTCTTCCCACCGTTGGAAATGCACGGAAATCGGCCTGTACACGGGGGAGGCCCCCCTCTCGAAGGCGAGACCGACGGCAGAACCGCCGGGTCAAACCCGGCCGAGCTACCCGGGTTAGAAGCCTCAGAGTCGGGTTGAGCAGTCACATTCACTCCCATCCCCTTTTGAACCTGTTCCCACCGTTGGAAATGCACGAAAATCGGCCTGTACACGGGGGAGGCCCCCCTCTCGAAGACGAGACCGTCGGCAGACCCGCCGGAACAAACCCGGCTGAGCTACCCGGCTTACAAGTCTCAAAGTCGGTATGAGCAGACACGTCCACCCCCATTCCCTTTTGGACCACTTCCCACGGTACGAAATGCATGAAAATCGGCCTGTACACGGGGGAGGCACCCGCCTCGAAGACGAGACCGTCGGCAGAACCGCCGGGTCAAACCCGGCCGGGCTACCCGGGTTAGAAGCCCTAGAGTCGGGTTGAGCAGTCACAATCACTCCCATCCCCTTTTGAACCTGTTCCCACCGTTGGAAATGCACGAAAATCGGCCTGTACACGGGGGAGGCTCCCCCCTCGAAGGCGAGACCGTCGGCAGAACCGCCGGGTCAAACCCGGCTGAGCTACCCGGCTTACAAGTCTCGAAGTCGGGTTGAGCAGTCACATTCACTCCCATCGACTTTTGGGCAACTTCCCACCGTTGCAAATGCATGAAAATCGGCCTGTACACGGGGGAGGCACCCGCCTCGAAGTCGAGACCGTCGGCAGAACCGCCGGGTCCAACCCGGCTGAGCTACCCGGCTTACAAGTCTCAAAGCCGGGTTGGGCAGTCACGTTCACCCCCATTCCCTTTTGGATCACTTCCCACGGTTCGAAATGCACGAAAACCGGCCTGTACACGGGGGAGGGTCCGCCCTCGAAGGCGAGACCGTCGGCAGAACCGCCGGGTCAAACCTGGCTGAGCTACCCGGCTTACAAGTCTCAAAGTCGGGTTGAGCAGTCACGTTCACTCCCATCGACTTTTAGACCACTTCCCACGGTTCGAAATGCACGAAAATCGGCCTGTACACGGGGGAGGCACCCGCCTCGAAGGCGAGACCGACGGCAGAACCGCCGGGTCAAACCCGGCCGAGCTACCCGGCTTAAAAGTCTCAAAGTCGGTATGAGCAGTCACATTCACCCCCATTCCCTTTTGGACCACTTCCCACGGTTGGAAATGCATGAAAATCGGCCTGGACACGGGGGAGGCTCCCCCCTCGATGACGAGACCGTCGGCAGAACCGCCGGAACAAACCCGGCTGAGCTACCCGGCTTACAAGTCTCAAAGTCGGTATGAGCAGACACGTCCACCCCCATTCCCTTTTGGACCACTTCCCACCGTTGGAAATGCACGAAAATCGGCCTGTACACGGGGGAGGCACCGGCCTCGAAGACGAGACCGTCGGCAGAACCGCCGGGTCAAACCCGGCTGAGCTACCCGGCTTACAAGTCTCAAAGTCGGGTTGAGCAGTCACGTTCACTCCCATCGACTTTTGGGCAACTTCCCACGGTTCGAAATGCACAAGATTCGGCCTGAACACGGGGGACGCTCCCCCCTCGAAGGCGAGACCGTCGGCAGACCCGCCGGGTCAAACCCGGCTGAGCTACCCGGCTCGGAAGCGCCAAAGTCGGTATGAGCAGTCACGTTCACTCCCATCCCCTTTTGGACCGCTTCCCACGGTACGAAATGCATGAAAATCGGCCTGTACACGGGGGAGGCACCCGCCTCGAAGACGAGACCGTCGGCAGAACCGCCGGATCAAACCCGGCCGAGCTACCCGGGTTAGAAGCCTCAGAGTCGGGTTGAGCAGTCACATTCACTCCCATCCCCTTTTGAACCTCTTCCCACCGTTGGAAATGCACGGAAATCGGCCTGTACACGGGGGAGGCTCCCCCCTCGAAGGCGAGACCGTCGGCAGAACCGCCGGGTCAAACCCGGCTGAGCTACCCGGCTTACAAGTCTCGAAGTCGGGTTGAGCAGTCACATTCACTCCCATCCCCTTTTGGGCAACTTCCCACCGTTGCAAATGCATGAAAATCGGCCTGTACACGGGGGAGGGAGCCGCCTCGAAGACGAGACCGTCGGCAGAACCGCCGGATCAAACCCGGCTGAGCTACCAGGCTCGGAAGCGCCAAAGTCGGTATGAGCAGTCACATTCACTCCCATCCCCTTTTGGGCCACTTCCCACGGTTCGAAATGCACGAAAATCGGACTGAACACGGGGGAGGCTCCCCCCTCCAAAACGAGACCATCGGCAGAATCGACGGGTCAAACCCGGCCGAGCTACCCGGGTTAGAAGCCTCAGAGTCGGGTTGAGCAGTCACGTTCACTCCCATCCCCTTTTGGACCTCTTCCCACCGTTGGAAATGCACGAAAATCGGCCTGTACACGGGGGAGGGTCCGCCCTCGAAGGCGGGACCGTCGGCAGAACCGCCGGGTCAAACCCGGCTGAGCTACCCGGCTCGGAAGCGCCAAAGTCGGGTTGAGCAGTCACATTCACTCCCATCGACTTTTGGGCAACTTCCCACGGTTCGAAATGCACAAAATTCGGCCTGAACACGGGGGACGCTCCCCCCTCGAAGGCGAGACCGTCGGCAGAACCGCCGGGTCAAACCCGGCTGAGCTACCCGGCTTAAAAGTCTCAAAGTCGGTATGAGCAGTCACATTCACCCCCATTCCCTTTTGGACCACTTCCCACGGTTGGAAATGCATGAAAATCGGCCTGGACACGGGGGAGGCTCCCCCCTCGATGACGAGACCGTCGGCAGAACCGCCGGAACAAACCCGGCTGAGCTACCCGGCTTACAAGTCTCAAAGTCGGTATGAGCAGACACGTCCACCCCCATTCCCTTTTGGACCACTTCCCACCGTTGGAAATGCACGAAAATCGGCCTGTACACGGGGGAGGCACCGGCCTCGAAGACGAGACCGTCGGCAGAACCGCCGGATCAAACCCGGCCGAGCTACCCGGGTTAGAAGCCTCAGAGTCGGGTTGAGCAGTCACGTCCACCCCCATTCCCTTTTGGACCACTTCCCACGGTTCGAAATGCACGAAAATCGGCCTGTACACGGGGGAGGGAGCCGCCTCGAAGACGAGACCGTCGGCAGAACCGCCGGTTCAAACCCGGCTGAGCTACCAGGCTCGGAAGCGCCAAAGTCGGGTTGAGCAGTCACATTCACTCCCATCCCCTTTTGGGCAACTTCCCACCGTTGCAAATGCATGAAAATCGGCCTGTACACGGGGGAGGGAGCCGCCTCGAAGACGAGACCGTCGGCAGAACCGCCGGGTCAAACCCGGCTGAGCTACCCGGGTCGGAAGCGCCAAGGTCGGTATGAGCAGTCACATTCACTCCCATCCCCTTTTGGGCCACTTCCCACGGTTCGAAATGCACGAAAATCGGACTGAACACGGGGGAGGCTCCCCCCTCCAAAACGAGACCATCGGCAGAATCGACGGGTCAAACCCGGCCGAGCTACCCGGGTTAGAAGCCTCAAAGTCGGGTTGAGCAGTCACATTCACCCCCATCCCCTTTTGGACCACTTCCCACCGTTGGAAATGCACGAAAATCGGCCTGTACACGGGGGAGGCGCCCCTCTCGAAGGCGAGACCGACGGCAGAACCGCCGGGTCAAACCCGGCCGAGCTACCCGGGTTAGAAGCCTCAGAGTCGGGTTGAGCAGTCACATTCACCCCCATCCCCTTATGAACCTCTTCCCACCGTTGGAAATGCACGAAAATCGGCCTGTACACGGGGGAGGCCCCCCTCTCGAAGACGAGACCGTCGGCAGACCCGCCGGATCAAACCCGGCCGAGCTACACGGCTTACAAGTCTCGATGTCGGTATGAGCAGTCACGTCCACCCCCATTCCCTTTTGGACCGCTTCCCACGGTACGAAATGCATGAAAATCGGCCTGTACACGGGGGAGGCACCCGCCTCGAAGACGAGACCGTCGGCAGAACCGCCGGGTCAAACCCGGCTGAGCTACCCGGCTCGGAAGCGCCAAAGTCGGGTTGAGCAGTCACATTCACTCCCATCCCCTTTTGGGCCACTTCCCACGGTTCGAAATGCATGAAAATCGGCCTGTACACGGGGGACGCTCCCCCCTCGAAGGCGAGGCCGTCGGCAGAACCGCCGGGTCAAACCCGGCTGAGCTACCCGGGTTAGATGCCTCAAAGTCGGGTTGAGCAGTCACATTCACCCCCATCCCCTTTCGGCCCCCTTCCCACGGTTGGAAATGCATGAAAATCGGCCTGTACACGGTGGGCGCTCCCCCCTCGAAGGTGAGACCTTCGGCAGAACCGCCGGGTCAAATCCTGCCGAGCTACCCGCGTTAGAGGTCTCAATGTCGGCTTCAGCAGTCACATTCAATCCCATTCCCGTTTGGACCTCTTCCCGCCGATGGAAATGCACAAAATTCGGCCTGAACACGCGGGACGCTCCCCCCTCGAAGGCGAGACCGTCGCCAGAACCGCCGGGTCAAATCCGGCTGAGCTACCCGCGTTACAGGTCTCAAAGTCGGGTTGAGCAGTCACGTTCACCCCCATCCCCTTTCGGACCCCTTCCCACGGTTGGAAATGCATGAAAATCGGCCTGTACACGGTGGGCGCTCCCCCCTCGAAGGTGAGACCTTCGGCAGAACCGCCGGGTCAAATCCGGCCGAGCTACCCGCGTTAGAGGTCTCAATGTCGGCTTCAGCAGTCACATTCAATCCCATTCCCGTTTGGACCTCTTCCCGCCGATGGAAATGCACAAAATTCGGCCTGAACACGCGGGAGGCTCCCCCCTCGAAGGTGAGACCTTCGGCAGAACCGCCGGGTCAAATCCGGCCGAGCTACCCGCGTTAGAGGTCTCAATGTCGGCTTCAGCAGTCACATTCAATCCCATTCCCGTTTGGACCTCTTCCCGCCGATGGAAATGCACAAAATTCGGCCTGAACACGCGGGACGCTCCCCCCTCGAAGGCGAGACCGTCGCCAGAACCGCCGGGTCAAATCCGGCCGAGCTACCCGCGTTAGAGGTCTCAATGTCGGCTTCAGCAGTCACATTCAATCCCATTCCCTTTTGGAACACTTCCCGCCGTTAACAATGCACGATATTCGGCCTGAACACGCGGGACGCTCCCCCCTCGAAGGTGAGACCTTCGGCAGAACCGCCGGGTCAAATCCTGCCGAGCTACCCGCGTTAGAGGTCTCAATGTCGGCTTCAGCAGTCA
>NW_027310055.1:92500-95000 GCF_047496795.1 Chiloscyllium punctatum
GGTGGCAGGACGGAGCGGAAAACGTGCGGACTGAACGGGAGAGCCAAGAGCCAGCGATCCACGCGCGTGCGACCGTCCAAGTCACAGCGTTCGACGAAAACCTCCTCCCTCGGCCAGGCACTCGGCGCCAGCAGGGGAGACAGGATCAGACGCCCCGCCGGCCACTTAAGGCCGAGGACGAACCACGAGACGGGCGGCTGCAGCAGCGGGCGGCCTGCAGCTCCCAGCACTCTCAATCGATCAACCATCGAGTCGGGTCAGCGTGTCAAACCGGCGAGCTCCACGGTCAGGCCGGCGGCGCACCAGCACCGGACCTCCGCGGCTCCCTTCACTCTTTCCACTGCCAGCCAACCGAGAGACGGACCCAATGCGGACGTGCAGAGCTTAGGCAGACCCCCCACTGGAGGCTCAACACTTCGTGGCAGCTCCGTGTCCCAGAGACCAGGAGGGTTGGCACACACACACAGTGTGAACCACCGACAGCCATTCTGGGACCGGTGACAGCCGTGCTGGCCCCACTGCCACGACACAGACGGACGCCAGGCCGCGCTCCCCGGCGGGGGGATGGCGTCGAGCCTGACGAACGGAATGTGCAGGGTGGGGGGGAAAGGCCAAGCGCTCCGACGCCGGAGGGCTCCGGAGTCTGAACTTAGGGGGACAAAGAGGACGGGTCCTCTGCGACACCCCAGCCGCGCTCTCGCCAGCCAAGGCGAGTGCGATTGATTGCCAAACGACCCTCAGACAGGCGTGGCCCCGGGAAGAACCCGGGGCCGCAAAGTGCGTTCAAAGTGTCGATGATCAATGTGTCCTGCAATTCACATTAATTCTCGCAGCTAGCTGCGTTCGTCATCGACGCACGAGCCGAGTGATCCACCGTCAAGAGTTGTCTGAGTTTGTTTTAGGTCTCTCCCTCGCCAGAGGAAAGCGACCCGGACCGCACATACGCTCCCCACCTTGAGCTACAGCCACCTGCACGCCGGCGTGCGGGCGGAGCAGGGTGGCGTGAAGCGATGGGGAGCACCATCCTGGTGCGGCCCGCAGAAACATACGTCTATTGGGGGGAGGAGGACAGGGCGCCCAAGAGGCGATGCGTGCCCCAACGCACCGCAGCGACGGAGGCAGGATCACCGCCACCATGTCGCCCGCCTAGTATCACGAGGCGTGCAGCAGCTTTGCCCTAGGAAAAGCAGAGGCGGGAACGGGCACCGGCCATCGGTTCGGCAGCGTCACTGACGCGTGCACGTGGCGGCGTGTCGGCGAGCGGACTTCCTGCGAGGAGGCGGGGGCGGCACTCGCCCGAGCAGACGCCCGCCCGGCCCAGCCACCGCCGAGGTGGACTGGGAGTCGCGGCAACGGCTCGTCATACTCGTTCCCACACTCACAGCGCAGCTTGCCCGCAAGCCACCGACCACCGATCGACGCCAGGCGCCCCGACCGAGAGCGGGATCGCTCGTTCGCCCTGCTGGCAGTTCGCTGGGGATCACTACTGCACGGAGCTCGGAGACCGACGGGCGGCAACTCGAGAGTCTTTAAACCACCACCCCCATCCCGCAAGTGCAAAGAGGCTGTATACGCACAGACGGGTGAGGGGAATAGGTACCCCGTCGGGTTTGAAGGGAGCGTGACTAGATAGCAACGATGTAAACCCAGCCGATTTGGGAGCGAAAGACCGGCGCCTGCATCACCGGCTTCGTTTCCCGTGGCTGGAGAGTACACCGAAACCCTCCGTCTGTCGCGAGCTCCCGACGACGCGGTGCCGCCAAGCAGCAGGGCCGGACCTGGTGTGGCTCCCCTCGTCGATCACAGACCGGTCGGCACTACTGACGAGACGGTGGAACGGGCTTCGCCCCTTGTGACGAAGGGTGATGCGAACCCGCCCGCCCGCGTGCGTTCGGGGTGGACTCGGCAAACGGAGATTTGAAATCGGAAAGTGTCCTCCTGCCCCGCGCAGGTAGGCGCCCAACAGTTGTGGGGGGTTTGGCGGTGACCACGGCTGCAGGGCCTGCTACCCCGACGAGCTCTCCTGCTGGCCCCGAAACCACCCTCGCGAGACAAGTTGAAACGGAAACGGGCGTACCCCCAAGCCGACGATCCTTTCTTATTTGTTACTTTTTTTTTCACTTGCTCGAGTTGTGGCGATTTGGCGGTGACCACGGCTGCAGGGCCTGCTACCCCGACGAGCTCTCCTGCTGGCCCCGAAACCACCCTCGCGAGACAAGTTGAAACGGAAACGGGCGTACCCCCAAGCCGACAGAGATCCTTTCTTATTTGTTACTTTTTTTTTTCACTTGCTCGAGTTGTGGGGGTTTGGCGGTGACCACGGCTGCAGGGCCTGCTACCCCGACGAGCTCTCCTGCTGGCCCCGAAACCACCCTCGCGAGACAAGTTGAAACGGAAACGGGCGTACCCCCAAGCCGACGATCCTTTCTTATTTGTTACTTTTTTTTTTCACTTGCTCGAGTTGTGGGGGTTTGGCGGTGACCACGGCTGCAGGGCCTGC
>NW_027310055.1:100000-112500 GCF_047496795.1 Chiloscyllium punctatum
AAGGTTCTGTGCCCTCCACCCTCATCGCAACACCCATGGGAGCCTCCGGTCGTCAATAGACCGCCGCACCGGCCTCTGACTGACTCTCAGAATGGACGGAAAGAGCCGGGTAAGCCTTTCAAAAGATTCGACCACGTGCCGAAAACTTTAGACTTCCGTGAGCTCTCCGGCTTGCACCGAGACCCGAAGTCGACGTGCTAAGCACCACGGGACCCCTTTCGCCTGCAGGTCCCGAGCCGCCTTTATTTGCTGTTACGAGCATCGTGTGCCCCATACCTGCGTGACGAGCACCGCAGGGCGGCAGAGCCATCGCACTTGGCCGGGTGGCAGAGGAGGACCCGACTATTCACAGATAGCGGCCCAACGACTCCCAGAGCCGGTCGTGCGGTGCGCGAGGTCTGCTCTCTTCACAAGAGGCTTTATTAGGGAGTGCTAAGGCAAGGTTCTGTGCCCTCCACCCTCATCGCAACACCCATGGGAGCCTCCGGTCGTCAATAGACCGCCGCACCGGCCTCTGACTGACTCTCAGAATGGACGGAAAGAGCCGGGTAAGCCTTTCAAAAGATTCGACCACGTGCCGAAAACTTTAGACTTCCGTGAGCTCTCCGGCTTGCACCGAGACCCGAAGTCGACGTGCGAAGCACCACGGGACCCCTTTCGCCTGCAGGTCCCGAGCCGCCTTTATTTGCTGTTACGAGCATCGTGTGCCCCATACCTGCGTGACGAGCACCGCAGGGCGGCAGAGCCATCGCACTTGGCCGGGTGGCAGAGGAGGACCAGACTATTCACAGATAGCGGCCCAACGACTCCCAGAGCCGGTCGTGCGGCGCGCGAGGTCTGCTCTCTTCACAAGAGGCTTTATTAGGGAGTGCTAAGGCAAGGTTCTGTGCCCTCCACCCTCATCGCAACACCCATGGGAGCCTCCGGTCGTCAATAGACCGCCGCACCGGCCTCTGACTGACTCTCAGAATGGACGGAAAGAGCCGGGTAAGCCTTTCAAAAGATTCGACCACGTGCCGAAAACTTTAGACTTCCGTGAGCTCTCCGGCTTGCACCGAGACCCGAAGTCGACGTGCTAAGCACCACGGGACCCCTTTCGCCTGCAGGTCCCGAGCCGCCTTTATTTGCTGTTACGAGCATCGTGTGCCCCATACCTGCGTGACGAGCACCGCAGGGCGGCAGAGCCATCGCACTTGGCCGGGTGGCAGAGGAGGACCAGACTATTCACAGATAGCGGCCCAACGACTCCCAGAGCCGGTCGTGCGGCGCGCGAGGTCTGCTCTCTTCACAAGAGGCTTTATTAGGGAGTGCTAAGGCAAGGTTCTGTGCCCTCCACCCTCATCGCAACACCCATGGGAGCCTCCGGTCGTCAATAGACCGCCGCACCGGCCTCTGACTGACTCTCAGAATGGACGGAAAGAGCCGGGTAAGCCTTTCAAAAGATTCGACCACGTGCCGAAAACTTTAGACTTCCGTGAGCTCTCCGGCTTGCACCGAGACCCGAAGTCGACGTGCTAAGCACCACGGGACCCCTTTCGCCTGCAGGTCCCGAGCCGCCTTTATTTGCTGTTACGAGCATCGTGTGCCCCATACCTGCGTGACGAGCACCGCAGGGCGGCAGAGCCATCGCACTTGGCCGGGTGGCAGAGGAGGACCAGACTATTCACAGATAGCGGCCCAACGACTCCCAGAGCCGGTCGTGCGGCGCGCGAGGTCTGCTCTCATCACAAGAGGCTTTAGGGAGTGCTCAGGCAAGGGTCAGCCCGCAGCCTTCCTGGCAACACCCAGGGGAACCAGGCCACTCGCGTCTCTCGCCTTCATTTTCGACACGAGCGCCTGCGGAGGGCCACCACCCCCTCCGATTGTCAAGAGACCTCCGCACCGGCCTCTGACTTACTCTCAGAATGGACGGAAAGAGCCGGGTAAGCCTTTGAAAAGATTCGACCACGTGCCGAAAACTTTAGACTTCCGTGAGCTCTCCGGCTTGCACCGAGACCCGAAGTCGACGTGCTTAGCACCACGGGACCCCTTTCGCCTGCAGGTCCCGAGCCGCCTTTTATTTTTGTTACGAGTATCGTGTTCCCCAAACCTGGGTGACGAGCACCGCAGGGCGGCAGAGCCATCGCGCTTGTCCGGGTGGCAGAGGAGGACCAGACTATTCACAAATAGCGGCCCAACGACTCCCAGAGCCGGTCGTGCGGCAGGCGAGGTCTGCTCTCATCACAAGAGGCTTTAGGGAGTGCTCAGGCAACGGTCAGCCCGCAGCCTTCTTGGCAACACCCAAGGGAACCAGGCCACTCGCGTCTCTCGCCTTCATTTTGGACACGAGCGCCTGTGGAGGGACGGCCGGAGTCAACGTGGGGTTTGCCCGCCCTCCAATAGTGTCAAAAGACCGCCGCACAAGTCTCTGACTGACTCTTAGAACAGACAGAAAGAGTTTGTCAAATCTGTCAAAAAATTGACAAAGTGTCAAAAATTCGACTTCCAAGAGCTCTCCGGCATGCACTCATACCTGTCATTAAAGTGCTATGCCCGTGGAACCGTTTTTCGGATGCCTTTCAGAACGGTCCCGCGCCGCCATTTTGTTCTAAAAATCGTGTTCCCATATATCTCCGGGTACCCCGCCAACCTCACTGCGGAAAAACTACAAGTGGCACTGAATGGGTCTGAATTCCAAATTTGACTGCATCGGTCTGGAACTCGGTCCGGTCAAAACCGTTTGGATTTTTCTCGGTCCGGACTTCCGCGACAGACAAAGTTAAAGTTTTCGGGCTGCAGGCACAAAACGACAGCTGGCCATTTGCCGGGCTCAATTCACCCAATTCCTCCGGCACTTCGGAGCACATGTTCGGTGTAAGTTTGCGAATCTTTCCCGATGCTTCAGCATTTTCCTCCGCTGACACTTAGAATATTTTTCACACTTTGCTGAAAATTTTTCTAAGTGTTTTTTTCCAAGTTTTCCTGGTTACTGATTTCTTCTTTTTAAACATTTTTCTAAGTTTTTCTGGTTACTGATTTCTTCTTTTTAAACATTTTTCGCAGTTTGTCTGGTTACTGATTTCTTCTTTTTAAACATTTTTCGCCGTTTTTCTGGTTACTGATTTCTTCTTTTTAAACATTTTTCGCCGTTTTTCTGGTTACTGATTTCTTCTTTTTAAACATTTTTCTAAGTTTTTCTGGTTACTCATTTCTTCTTTTTAAACATTTTTCTAAGTTTTTCTGGTTACTCATTTCTTCTTTTTAAACATTTTTCTAAGTTTTTCTGGTTACTCACTTCTTCTTTTTAAACATTTTTCTAAGTTTTTCTGGTTACTGATTTCTTCTTTTTAAACATTTTTCGCCGTTTTTCTGGTTACTGATTTCTTCTTTTTAAACATTTTTCTAAGTTTTTCTGGTTACTCATTTCTTCTTTTTAAACATTTTTCTAAGTTTTTCTGGTTACTCATTTCTTCTTTTTAAACATTTTTCGCCGTTTTTCTGGTTACTGATTTCTTCTTTTTAAACATTTTTCTAAGTTTTTCTGGTTACTGATTTCTTCTTTTTAAACATTTTTCTAAGTTTTCCTGGTTACTCATTTCTTCTTTTTAAACATTTTTCTAAGTTTTCCTGGTTACTCATTTCTTCTTTTTAAACATTTTTCTAAGTTTTCCTGGTTACTGATTTCTTCTTTTTAAACATTTTTCGCAGTTTTTCTGGTTACTGATTTCTTCTTTTTAAACATTTTTCTAAGTTTTTCTGGTTACTGATTTCTTCTTTTTAAACATTTTTCTAAGTTTTTCTGGTTACTCACTTCTTCTTTTTAAACATTTTTCTAAGTTTTTCTGGTTACTCACTTCTTCTTTTGAAACATTTTTCTAAGTTTTTCTGGTTACTGATTTCTTCTTTTTAAACATTTTTCTAAGTTTTTCTGGTTACTGATTTCTTCTTTTTAAACATTTTTCGCAGTTTGTCTGGTTACTGATTTCTTCTTTTTAAACATTTTTCGCCGTTTTTCTGGTTACTGATTTCTTCTTTTTTAAACATTTTTCTAAGTTTTTCTGGTTACTCACTTCTTCTTTTTAAACATTTTTCTAAGTTTTTCTGGTTACTGATTTCTTCTTTTTAAACATTTTTCGCAGTTTTTCTGGTTACTGATTTCTTCTTTTTAAACATTTTTCTAAGTTTTCCTGGTTACTGATTTCTTCTTTTTAAACATTTTTCTAAGTTTTCCTGGTTACTGATTTCTTCTTTTTAAACATTTTTCTAAGTTTTCCTGGTTACTGATTTCTTCTTTTTAAACATTTTTCTAAGTTTTTCTGGTTACTCACTTCTTCTTTTTAAACATTTTTCTAAGTTTTCCTGGTTACTGATTTCTTCTTTTTAAACATTTTTCGCAGTTTGTCTGGTTACTGATTTCTTCTTTTTAAACATTTTTCGCAGTTTTTCTGGTTACTGATTTCTTCTTTTTAAACATTTTTCTAAGTTTTTCTGGTTACTCACTTCTTCTTTTATAACATTTTTCTAAGTTTTCCTGGTTACTGATTTCTTCTTTTTAAACATTTTTCTAAGTTTTCCTGGTTACTGATTTCTTCTTTTTAAACATTTTTCTAAGTTTTCCTGGTTACTGATTTCTTCTTTTTAAACATTTTTCTAAGTTTTTCTGGTTACTCATTTCTTCTTTTTAAACATTTTTCGCAGTTTTTCTGGTTACTGATTTCTTCTTTTTAAACATTTTCCTAAGTTTTCCTGGTTACTGATTTCTTCTTTTTAAACATTTTTCTAAGTTTTCCTGGTTACTCATTTCTTCTTTTTGATCATTTTTCTAAGTTTTCCTGGTTACTGATTTCTTCGTTTTGAACATTTTTCTAAGTTTTCCTGGTTACTCACTTCTTCTTTTCAAACATTTTTCTTCGTTTTTCTGTTTACTCATTTAGCACTTTCAGGCACTTTCCCATCATTTCCTCGTTCCCGATTTCACCCTTTAAAACGCTTTCGGGCATTTCCCTAAGTTTTGCGGTTCACTCGTTTCGGACTCACTGACACCTTCTCTAGCTTCCCTGCTCACTTTTTTCGTACTGTTGAGAAAATTCGAACCCTTTCCTTAACTATGCCGGTTACTGACTTCACCGCTTCAGACCCTTGTCCCCGTAATGAAAGATACCATTTCCCACCGTGGGAAATGCACGAAAATCGGACTGAACACGGGGGAGGCTCCCCCCTCGAAGGCGAGACCGTCGGCAGAACCGCCGGGTCAAACCCGGCTGAGCTACCCGGCTTACAAGTCTCAAAGTCGGTATGAGCAGACACGTCCACCCCCATTCCCTTTTGGACCACTTCCCACGGTACGAAATGCACGAAAATCGGCCTGTACACGGGGGAGGCACCCGCCTCGAAGACGAGACCGTCGGCAGAACCGCCGGGTCAAACCCGGCCGGGCTACCCGGGTTAGAAGCCCTAGAGTCGGGTTGAGCAGTCACAATCACTCCCATCCCCTTTTGAACCTGTTCCCACCGTTGGAAATGCACGAAAATCGGCCTGTACACGGGGGAGGCTCCCCCCTCGAAGGCGAGACCGTCGGCAGAACCGCCGGGTCAAACCCGGCTGAGCTACCCGGCTTACAAGTCTCGAAGTCGGGTTGAGCAGTCACATTCACTCCCATCGACTTTTGGGCAACTTCCCACCGTTGCAAATGCATGAAAATCGGCCTGTACACGGGGGAGGCACCCGCCTCGAAGTCGAGACCGTCGGCAGAACCGCCGGGTCCAACCCGGCTGAGCTACCCGGCTTACAAGTCTCAAAGCCGGGTTGGGCAGTCACGTTCACCCCCATTCCCTTTTGGATCACTTCCCACGGTTCGAAATGCACGAAAACCGGCCTGTACACGGGGGAGGGTCCGCCCTCGAAGGCGAGACCGTCGGCAGAACCGCCGGGTCAAACCTGGCTGAGCTACCCGGCTTACAAGTCTCAAAGTCGGGTTGAGCAGTCACGTTCACTCCCATCGACTTTTAGACCACTTCCCACGGTTCGAAATGCACGAAAATCGGCCTGTACACGGGGGAGGCACCCGCCTCGAAGGCGAGACCGACGGCAGAACCGCCGGGTCAAACCCGGCCGGGCTACCCGGGTTAGAAGCCTCAGAGTCGGGTTGAGCAGTCACATTCACTCCCATCGACTTTTGGGCAACTTCCCACCGTTGCAAATGCACGAAAATCGGCCTGTACACGGGGGAGGCACCCGCCTCGAAGTCGAGACCGTCGGCAGAACCGCCGGGTCCAACCCGGCTGAGCTACCCGGCTTACAAGTCTCAAAGCCGGGTTGGGCAGTCACGTTCACCCCCATTCCCTTTTGGATCACTTCCCACGGTTCGAAATGCACGAAAACCGGCCTGTACACGGGGGAGGGTCCGCCCTCGAAGGCGAGACCGTCGGCAGAACCGCCGGGTCAAACCTGGCTGAGCTACCCGGCTTACAAGTCTCAAAGTCGGGTTGAGCAGTCACGTTCACTCCCATCGACTTTTAGACCACTTCCCACGGTTTGAAATGCACGAAAATCGGCCTGTACACGGGGGAGGCTCCGCCCTCGAAGGCGAGACCGACGGCAGAACCGCCGGGTCAAACCCGGCCGGGCTACCCGGGTTAGAAGCCTCAGAGTCGGGTTGAGCAGTCACATTCACTCCCATCGACTTTTGGGCAACTTCCCACCGTTGCAAATGCACGAAAATCGGCCTGTACACGGGGGAGGCACCCGCCTCGAAGACGAGACCGTCGGCAGAACCGCCGGAACAAACCCGGCTGAGCTACCCGGCTTACAAGTCTCAAAGTCGGTATGAGCAGACACGTCCACCCCCATTCCCTTTTGGACCACTTCCCACGGTTCGAAATGCATGAAAATCGGCCTGTATACGGGGGAGGCACCCGCCTCGAAGACGAGACCGTCGGCAGACCCGCCGGGTCAAACCCGGCCGGGCTACCCGGGTTAGAAGCCTCAGAGTCGGGTTGAGCAGTCGCATTCACCCCCATCCCCTTTTGAACCTCTTCCCACCGTTGGAAATGCACGGAAATCGGCCTGTACACGGGGGAGGCCCCCCTCTCGAAGGCGAGACCGACGGCAGAACCGCCGGGTCAAACCCGGCCGAGCTACCCGGGTTAGAAGCCTCAGAGTCGGGTTGAGCAGTCACATTCACTCCCATCCCCTTTTGAACCTGTTCCCACCGTTGGAAATGCACGAAAATCGGCCTGTACACGGGGGAGGCCCCCCTCTCGAAGACGAGACCGTCGGCAGACCCGCCGGAACAAACCCGGCTGAGCTACCCGGCTTACAAGTCTCAAAGTCGGTATGAGCAGACACGTCCACCCCCATTCCCTTTTGGACCACTTCCCACGGTACGAAATGCATGAAAATCGGCCTGTACACGGGGGAGGCACCCGCCTCGAAGACGAGACCGTCGGCAGAACCGCCGGGTCAAACCCGGCCGGGCTACCCGGGTTAGAAGCCCTAGAGTCGGGTTGAGCAGTCACAATCACTCCCATCCCCTTTTGAACCTGTTCCCACCGTTGGAAATGCACGAAAATCGGCCTGTACACGGGGGAGGCTCCCCCCTCGAAGGCGAGACCGTCGGCAGAACCGCCGGGTCAAACCCGGCTGAGCTACCCGGCTTACAAGTCTCGAAGTCGGGTTGAGCAGTCACATTCACTCCCATCGACTTTTGGGCAACTTCCCACCGTTGCAAATGCATGAAAATCGGCCTGTACACGGGGGAGGCACCCGCCTCGAAGTCGAGACCGTCGGCAGAACCGCCGGGTCCAACCCGGCTGAGCTACCCGGCTTACAAGTCTCAAAGCCGGGTTGGGCAGTCACGTTCACCCCCATTCCCTTTTGGATCACTTCCCACGGTTCGAAATGCACGAAAACCGGCCTGTACACGGGGGAGGGTCCGCCCTCGAAGGCGAGACCGTCGGCAGAACCGCCGGGTCAAACCTGGCTGAGCTACCCGGCTTACAAGTCTCAAAGTCGGGTTGAGCAGTCACGTTCACTCCCATCGACTTTTAGACCACTTCCCACGGTTCGAAATGCACGAAAATCGGCCTGTACACGGGGGAGGCACCCGCCTCGAAGGCGAGACCGACGGCAGAACCGCCGGGTCAAACCCGGCCGAGCTACCCGGCTTAAAAGTCTCAAAGTCGGTATGAGCAGTCACATTCACCCCCATTCCCTTTTGGACCACTTCCCACGGTTGGAAATGCATGAAAATCGGCCTGGACACGGGGGAGGCTCCCCCCTCGATGACGAGACCGTCGGCAGAACCGCCGGAACAAACCCGGCTGAGCTACCCGGCTTACAAGTCTCAAAGTCGGTATGAGCAGACACGTCCACCCCCATTCCCTTTTGGACCACTTCCCACCGTTGGAAATGCACGAAAATCGGCCTGTACACGGGGGAGGCACCGGCCTCGAAGACGAGACCGTCGGCAGAACCGCCGGGTCAAACCCGGCTGAGCTACCCGGCTTACAAGTCTCAAAGTCGGGTTGAGCAGTCACGTTCACTCCCATCGACTTTTGGGCAACTTCCCACGGTTCGAAATGCACAAGATTCGGCCTGAACACGGGGGACGCTCCCCCCTCGAAGGCGAGACCGTCGGCAGACCCGCCGGGTCAAACCCGGCTGAGCTACCCGGCTCGGAAGCGCCAAAGTCGGTATGAGCAGTCACGTTCACTCCCATCCCCTTTTGGACCGCTTCCCACGGTACGAAATGCATGAAAATCGGCCTGTACACGGGGGAGGCACCCGCCTCGAAGACGAGACCGTCGGCAGAACCGCCGGATCAAACCCGGCCGAGCTACCCGGGTTAGAAGCCTCAGAGTCGGGTTGAGCAGTCACATTCACTCCCATCCCCTTTTGAACCTCTTCCCACCGTTGGAAATGCACGGAAATCGGCCTGTACACGGGGGAGGCTCCCCCCTCGAAGGCGAGACCGTCGGCAGAACCGCCGGGTCAAACCCGGCTGAGCTACCCGGCTTACAAGTCTCGAAGTCGGGTTGAGCAGTCACATTCACTCCCATCCCCTTTTGGGCAACTTCCCACCGTTGCAAATGCATGAAAATCGGCCTGTACACGGGGGAGGGAGCCGCCTCGAAGACGAGACCGTCGGCAGAACCGCCGGATCAAACCCGGCTGAGCTACCAGGCTCGGAAGCGCCAAAGTCGGTATGAGCAGTCACATTCACTCCCATCCCCTTTTGGGCCACTTCCCACGGTTCGAAATGCACGAAAATCGGACTGAACACGGGGGAGGCTCCCCCCTCCAAAACGAGACCATCGGCAGAATCGACGGGTCAAACCCGGCCGAGCTACCCGGGTTAGAAGCCTCAGAGTCGGGTTGAGCAGTCACGTTCACTCCCATCCCCTTTTGGACCTCTTCCCACCGTTGGAAATGCACGAAAATCGGCCTGTACACGGGGGAGGGTCCGCCCTCGAAGGCGGGACCGTCGGCAGAACCGCCGGGTCAAACCCGGCTGAGCTACCCGGCTCGGAAGCGCCAAAGTCGGGTTGAGCAGTCACATTCACTCCCATCGACTTTTGGGCAACTTCCCACGGTTCGAAATGCACAAAATTCGGCCTGAACACGGGGGACGCTCCCCCCTCGAAGGCGAGACCGTCGGCAGAACCGCCGGGTCAAACCCGGCTGAGCTACCCGGCTTAAAAGTCTCAAAGTCGGTATGAGCAGTCACATTCACCCCCATTCCCTTTTGGACCACTTCCCACGGTTGGAAATGCATGAAAATCGGCCTGGACACGGGGGAGGCTCCCCCCTCGATGACGAGACCGTCGGCAGAACCGCCGGAACAAACCCGGCTGAGCTACCCGGCTTACAAGTCTCAAAGTCGGTATGAGCAGACACGTCCACCCCCATTCCCTTTTGGACCACTTCCCACCGTTGGAAATGCACGAAAATCGGCCTGTACACGGGGGAGGCACCGGCCTCGAAGACGAGACCGTCGGCAGAACCGCCGGATCAAACCCGGCCGAGCTACCCGGGTTAGAAGCCTCAGAGTCGGGTTGAGCAGTCACGTCCACCCCCATTCCCTTTTGGACCACTTCCCACGGTTCGAAATGCACGAAAATCGGCCTGTACACGGGGGAGGGAGCCGCCTCGAAGACGAGACCGTCGGCAGAACCGCCGGTTCAAACCCGGCTGAGCTACCAGGCTCGGAAGCGCCAAAGTCGGGTTGAGCAGTCACATTCACTCCCATCCCCTTTTGGGCAACTTCCCACCGTTGCAAATGCATGAAAATCGGCCTGTACACGGGGGAGGGAGCCGCCTCGAAGACGAGACCGTCGGCAGAACCGCCGGGTCAAACCCGGCTGAGCTACCCGGGTCGGAAGCGCCAAGGTCGGTATGAGCAGTCACATTCACTCCCATCCCCTTTTGGGCCACTTCCCACGGTTCGAAATGCACGAAAATCGGACTGAACACGGGGGAGGCTCCCCCCTCCAAAACGAGACCATCGGCAGAATCGACGGGTCAAACCCGGCCGAGCTACCCGGGTTAGAAGCCTCAAAGTCGGGTTGAGCAGTCACATTCACCCCCATCCCCTTTTGGACCACTTCCCACCGTTGGAAATGCACGAAAATCGGCCTGTACACGGGGGAGGCGCCCCTCTCGAAGGCGAGACCGACGGCAGAACCGCCGGGTCAAACCCGGCCGAGCTACCCGGGTTAGAAGCCTCAGAGTCGGGTTGAGCAGTCACATTCACCCCCATCCCCTTATGAACCTCTTCCCACCGTTGGAAATGCACGAAAATCGGCCTGTACACGGGGGAGGCCCCCCTCTCGAAGACGAGACCGTCGGCAGACCCGCCGGATCAAACCCGGCCGAGCTACACGGCTTACAAGTCTCGATGTCGGTATGAGCAGTCACGTCCACCCCCATTCCCTTTTGGACCGCTTCCCACGGTACGAAATGCATGAAAATCGGCCTGTACACGGGGGAGGCACCCGCCTCGAAGACGAGACCGTCGGCAGAACCGCCGGGTCAAACCCGGCTGAGCTACCCGGCTCGGAAGCGCCAAAGTCGGGTTGAGCAGTCACATTCACTCCCATCCCCTTTTGGGCCACTTCCCACGGTTCGAAATGCATGAAAATCGGCCTGTACACGGGGGACGCTCCCCCCTCGAAGGCGAGGCCGTCGGCAGAACCGCCGGGTCAAACCCGGCTGAGCTACCCGGGTTAGATGCCTCAAAGTCGGGTTGAGCAGTCACATTCACCCCCATCCCCTTTCGGCCCCCTTCCCACGGTTGGAAATGCATGAAAATCGGCCTGTACACGGTGGGCGCTCCCCCCTCGAAGGTGAGACCTTCGGCAGAACCGCCGGGTCAAATCCTGCCGAGCTACCCGCGTTAGAGGTCTCAATGTCGGCTTCAGCAGTCACATTCAATCCCATTCCCGTTTGGACCTCTTCCCGCCGATGGAAATGCACAAAATTCGGCCTGAACACGCGGGACGCTCCCCCCTCGAAGGCGAGACCGTCGCCAGAACCGCCGGGTCAAATCCGGCTGAGCTACCCGCGTTACAGGTCTCAAAGTCGGGTTGAGCAGTCACGTTCACCCCCATCCCCTTTCGGACCCCTTCCCACGGTTGGAAATGCATGAAAATCGGCCTGTACACGGTGGGCGCTCCCCCCTCGAAGGTGAGACCTTCGGCAGAACCGCCGGGTCAAATCCGGCCGAGCTACCCGCGTTAGAGGTCTCAATGTCGGCTTCAGCAGTCACATTCAATCCCATTCCCGTTTGGACCTCTTCCCGCCGATGGAAATGCACAAAATTCGGCCTGAACACGCGGGAGGCTCCCCCCTCGAAGGTGAGACCTTCGGCAGAACCGCCGGGTCAAATCCGGCCGAGCTACCCGCGTTAGAGGTCTCAATGTCGGCTTCAGCAGTCACATTCAATCCCATTCCCGTTTGGACCTCTTCCCGCCGATGGAAATGCACAAAATTCGGCCTGAACACGCGGGACGCTCCCCCCTCGAAGGCGAGACCGTCGCCAGAACCGCCGGGTCAAATCCGGCCGAGCTACCCGCGTTAGAGGTCTCAATGTCGGCTTCAGCAGTCACATTCAATCCCATTCCCTTTTGGAACACTTCCCGCCGTTAACAATGCACGATATTCGGCCTGAACACGCGGGACGCTCCCCCCTCGAAGGTGAGACCTTCGGCAGAACCGCCGGGTCAAATCCTGCCGAGCTACCCGCGTTAGAGGTCTCAATGTCGGCTTCAGCAGTCACATTCAATCCCATTCCCGTTTGGACCTCTTCCCGCCGATGGAAATGCACAAAATTCGGCCTGAACACGCGGGGCGCTCCCCCCTCGAAGGCGAGACCGTCGCCAGAACCGCCGGGTCAAATCCGGCTGAGCTACCCGCGTTACAGGTCTCAAAGTCGGCTTCAGCAGTCACATTCAATCCCATTCCCTTTTGGAACACTTCCCGCCGTTAACAATGCACGATATTCGGACTGAACACGGGGGCCG
>NW_027310055.1:122500-125000 GCF_047496795.1 Chiloscyllium punctatum
AGACCCCCCACTGGAGGCTCAACACTTCGTGGCAGCTCCGTGTCCCAGAGACCAGGAGGGTTGGCACACACACACAGTGTGAACCACCGACAGCCATTCTGGGACCGGTGACAGCCGTGCTGGCCCCACTGCCACGACACAGACGGACGCCAGGCCGCGCTCCCCGGCGGGGGGATGGCGTCGAGCCTGACGAACGGAATGTGCAGGGTGGGGGGGAAAGGCCAAGCGCTCCGACGCCGGAGGGCTCCGGAGTCTGAACTTAGGGGGACAAAGAGGACGGGTCCTCTGCGACACCCCAGCCGCGCTCTCGCCAGCCAAGGCGAGTGCGATTGATTGCCAAACGACCCTCAGACAGGCGTGGCCCCGGGAAGAACCCGGGGCCGCAAAGTGCGTTCAAAGTGTCGATGATCAATGTGTCCTGCAATTCACATTAATTCTCGCAGCTAGCTGCGTTCGTCATCGACGCACGAGCCGAGTGATCCACCGTCAAGAGTTGTCTGAGTTTGTTTTAGGTCTCTCCCTCGCCAGAGGAAAGCGACCCGGACCGCACATACGCTCCCCACCTTGAGCTACAGCCACCTGCACGCCGGCGTGCGGGCGGAGCAGGGTGGCGTGAAGCGATGGGGAGCACCATCCTGGTGCGGCCCGCAGAAACATACGTCTATTGGGGGGAGGAGGACAGGGCGCCCAAGAGGCGATGCGTGCCCCAACGCACCGCAGCGACGGAGGCAGGATCACCGCCACCATGTCGCCCGCCTAGTATCACGAGGCGTGCAGCAGCTTTGCCCTAGGAAAAGCAGAGGCGGGAACGGGCACCGGCCATCGGTTCGGCAGCGTCACTGACGCGTGCACGTGGCGGCGTGTCGGCGAGCGGACTTCCTGCGAGGAGGCGGGGGCGGCACTCGCCCGAGCAGACGCCCGCCCGGCCCAGCCACCGCCGAGGTGGACTGGGAGTCGCGGCAACGGCTCGTCATACTCGTTCCCACACTCACAGCGCAGCTTGCCCGCAAGCCACCGACCACCGATCGACGCCAGGCGCCCCGACCGAGAGCGGGATCGCTCGTTCGCCCTGCTGGCAGTTCGCTGGGGATCACTACTGCACGGAGCTCGGAGACCGACGGGCGGCAACTCGAGAGTCTTTAAACCACCACCCCCATCCCGCAAGTGCAAAGAGGCTGTATACGCACAGACGGGTGAGGGGAATAGGTACCCCGTCGGGTTTGAAGGGAGCGTGACTAGATAGCAACGATGTAAACCCAGCCGATTTGGGAGCGAAAGACCGGCGCCTGCATCACCGGCTTCGTTTCCCGTGGCTGGAGAGTACACCGAAACCCTCCGTCTGTCGCGAGCTCCCGACGACGCGGTGCCGCCAAGCAGCAGGGCCGGACCTGGTGTGGCTCCCCTCGTCGATCACAGACCGGTCGGCACTACTGACGAGACGGTGGAACGGGCTTCGCCCCTTGTGACGAAGGGTGATGCGAACCCGCCCGCCCGCGTGCGTTCGGGGTGGACTCGGCAAACGGAGATTTGAAATCGGAAAGTGTCCTCCTGCCCCGCGCAGGTAGGCGCCCAACAGTTGTGGGGGGTTTGGCGGTGACCACGGCTGCAGGGCCTGCTACCCCGACGAGCTCTCCTGCTGGCCCCGAAACCACCCTCGCGAGACAAGTTGAAACGGAAACGGGCGTACCCCCAAGCCGACGATCCTTTCTTATTTGTTACTTTTTTTTTCACTTGCTCGAGTTGTGGCGATTTGGCGGTGACCACGGCTGCAGGGCCTGCTACCCCGACGAGCTCTCCTGCTGGCCCCGAAACCACCCTCGCGAGACAAGTTGAAACGGAAACGGGCGTACCCCCAAGCCGACAGAGATCCTTTCTTATTTGTTACTTTTTTTTTTCACTTGCTCGAGTTGTGGGGGTTTGGCGGTGACCACGGCTGCAGGGCCTGCTACCCCGACGAGCTCTCCTGCTGGCCCCGAAACCACCCTCGCGAGACAAGTTGAAACGGAAACGGGCGTACCCCCAAGCCGACGATCCTTTCTTATTTGTTACTTTTTTTTTTCACTTGCTCGAGTTGTGGGGGTTTGGCGGTGACCACGGCTGCAGGGCCTGCTACCCCGACGAGCTCTCCTGCTGGCCCCGAAACCACCCTCGCGAGACAAGTTGAAACGGAAACGGGCGTACCCCCAAGCCGACGATCCTTTCTTATTTGTTACTTTTTTTTTTCACTTGCTCGAGTTGTGGGGGTTTGGCGGTGACCACGGCTGCAGGGCCTGCTACCCCGACGAGCTCTCCTGCTGGCCCCGAAACCACCCTCGCGAGACAAGTTGAAACGGAAACGGGCGTACCCCCAAGCCGACGATCCTTTCTTATTTGTTACTTTTTTTTTCACTTGCTCGAGTTGTGGGGGTTTGGCGGTGACCACGGCTGCAGGGCCTGCTACCCCGACGAGCTCTCCTGCTGGCCCCGAAACCACCCTCGCGAGACAAGTTGAAACGGAAAC
>NW_027310055.1:130000-142500 GCF_047496795.1 Chiloscyllium punctatum
GCGAGGTCTGCTCTCTTCACAAGAGGCTTTATTAGGGAGTGCTAAGGCAAGGTTCTGTGCCCTCCACCCTCATCGCAACACCCATGGGAGCCTCCGGTCGTCAATAGACCGCCGCACCGGCCTCTGACTGACTCTCAGAATGGACGGAAAGAGCCGGGTAAGCCTTTCAAAAGATTCGACCACGTGCCGAAAACTTTAGACTTCCGTGAGCTCTCCGGCTTGCACCGAGACCCGAAGTCGACGTGCGAAGCACCACGGGACCCCTTTCGCCTGCAGGTCCCGAGCCGCCTTTATTTGCTGTTACGAGCATCGTGTGCCCCATACCTGCGTGACGAGCACCGCAGGGCGGCAGAGCCATCGCACTTGGCCGGGTGGCAGAGGAGGACCAGACTATTCACAGATAGCGGCCCAACGACTCCCAGAGCCGGTCGTGCGGCGCGCGAGGTCTGCTCTCTTCACAAGAGGCTTTATTAGGGAGTGCTAAGGCAAGGTTCTGTGCCCTCCACCCTCATCGCAACACCCATGGGAGCCTCCGGTCGTCAATAGACCGCCGCACCGGCCTCTGACTGACTCTCAGAATGGACGGAAAGAGCCGGGTAAGCCTTTCAAAAGATTCGACCACGTGCCGAAAACTTTAGACTTCCGTGAGCTCTCCGGCTTGCACCGAGACCCGAAGTCGACGTGCTAAGCACCACGGGACCCCTTTCGCCTGCAGGTCCCGAGCCGCCTTTATTTGCTGTTACGAGCATCGTGTGCCCCATACCTGCGTGACGAGCACCGCAGGGCGGCAGAGCCATCGCACTTGGCCGGGTGGCAGAGGAGGACCAGACTATTCACAGATAGCGGCCCAACGACTCCCAGAGCCGGTCGTGCGGCGCGCGAGGTCTGCTCTCTTCACAAGAGGCTTTATTAGGGAGTGCTAAGGCAAGGTTCTGTGCCCTCCACCCTCATCGCAACACCCATGGGAGCCTCCGGTCGTCAATAGACCGCCGCACCGGCCTCTGACTGACTCTCAGAATGGACGGAAAGAGCCGGGTAAGCCTTTCAAAAGATTCGACCACGTGCCGAAAACTTTAGACTTCCGTGAGCTCTCCGGCTTGCACCGAGACCCGAAGTCGACGTGCTAAGCACCACGGGACCCCTTTCGCCTGCAGGTCCCGAGCCGCCTTTATTTGCTGTTACGAGCATCGTGTGCCCCATACCTGCGTGACGAGCACCGCAGGGCGGCAGAGCCATCGCACTTGGCCGGGTGGCAGAGGAGGACCAGACTATTCACAGATAGCGGCCCAACGACTCCCAGAGCCGGTCGTGCGGCGCGCGAGGTCTGCTCTCATCACAAGAGGCTTTAGGGAGTGCTCAGGCAAGGGTCAGCCCGCAGCCTTCCTGGCAACACCCAGGGGAACCAGGCCACTCGCGTCTCTCGCCTTCATTTTCGACACGAGCGCCTGCGGAGGGCCACCACCCCCTCCGATTGTCAAGAGACCTCCGCACCGGCCTCTGACTTACTCTCAGAATGGACGGAAAGAGCCGGGTAAGCCTTTGAAAAGATTCGACCACGTGCCGAAAACTTTAGACTTCCGTGAGCTCTCCGGCTTGCACCGAGACCCGAAGTCGACGTGCTTAGCACCACGGGACCCCTTTCGCCTGCAGGTCCCGAGCCGCCTTTTATTTTTGTTACGAGTATCGTGTTCCCCAAACCTGGGTGACGAGCACCGCAGGGCGGCAGAGCCATCGCGCTTGTCCGGGTGGCAGAGGAGGACCAGACTATTCACAAATAGCGGCCCAACGACTCCCAGAGCCGGTCGTGCGGCAGGCGAGGTCTGCTCTCATCACAAGAGGCTTTAGGGAGTGCTCAGGCAACGGTCAGCCCGCAGCCTTCTTGGCAACACCCAAGGGAACCAGGCCACTCGCGTCTCTCGCCTTCATTTTGGACACGAGCGCCTGTGGAGGGACGGCCGGAGTCAACGTGGGGTTTGCCCGCCCTCCAATAGTGTCAAAAGACCGCCGCACAAGTCTCTGACTGACTCTTAGAACAGACAGAAAGAGTTTGTCAAATCTGTCAAAAAATTGACAAAGTGTCAAAAATTCGACTTCCAAGAGCTCTCCGGCATGCACTCATACCTGTCATTAAAGTGCTATGCCCGTGGAACCGTTTTTCGGATGCCTTTCAGAACGGTCCCGCGCCGCCATTTTGTTCTAAAAATCGTGTTCCCATATATCTCCGGGTACCCCGCCAACCTCACTGCGGAAAAACTACAAGTGGCACTGAATGGGTCTGAATTCCAAATTTGACTGCATCGGTCTGGAACTCGGTCCGGTCAAAACCGTTTGGATTTTTCTCGGTCCGGACTTCCGCGACAGACAAAGTTAAAGTTTTCGGGCTGCAGGCACAAAACGACAGCTGGCCATTTGCCGGGCTCAATTCACCCAATTCCTCCGGCACTTCGGAGCACATGTTCGGTGTAAGTTTGCGAATCTTTCCCGATGCTTCAGCATTTTCCTCCGCTGACACTTAGAATATTTTTCACACTTTGCTGAAAATTTTTCTAAGTGTTTTTTTCCAAGTTTTCCTGGTTACTGATTTCTTCTTTTTAAACATTTTTCTAAGTTTTTCTGGTTACTGATTTCTTCTTTTTAAACATTTTTCGCAGTTTGTCTGGTTACTGATTTCTTCTTTTTAAACATTTTTCGCCGTTTTTCTGGTTACTGATTTCTTCTTTTTAAACATTTTTCGCCGTTTTTCTGGTTACTGATTTCTTCTTTTTAAACATTTTTCTAAGTTTTTCTGGTTACTCATTTCTTCTTTTTAAACATTTTTCTAAGTTTTTCTGGTTACTCATTTCTTCTTTTTAAACATTTTTCTAAGTTTTTCTGGTTACTCACTTCTTCTTTTTAAACATTTTTCTAAGTTTTTCTGGTTACTGATTTCTTCTTTTTAAACATTTTTCGCCGTTTTTCTGGTTACTGATTTCTTCTTTTTAAACATTTTTCTAAGTTTTTCTGGTTACTCATTTCTTCTTTTTAAACATTTTTCTAAGTTTTTCTGGTTACTCATTTCTTCTTTTTAAACATTTTTCGCCGTTTTTCTGGTTACTGATTTCTTCTTTTTAAACATTTTTCTAAGTTTTTCTGGTTACTGATTTCTTCTTTTTAAACATTTTTCTAAGTTTTCCTGGTTACTCATTTCTTCTTTTTAAACATTTTTCTAAGTTTTCCTGGTTACTCATTTCTTCTTTTTAAACATTTTTCTAAGTTTTCCTGGTTACTGATTTCTTCTTTTTAAACATTTTTCGCAGTTTTTCTGGTTACTGATTTCTTCTTTTTAAACATTTTTCTAAGTTTTTCTGGTTACTGATTTCTTCTTTTTAAACATTTTTCTAAGTTTTTCTGGTTACTCACTTGTTCTTTTTAAACATTTTTCTAAGTTTTTCTGGTTACTCACTTCTTCTTTTGAAACATTTTTCTAAGTTTTTCTGGTTACTGATTTCTTCTTTTTAAACATTTTTCTAAGTTTTTCTGGTTACTGATTTCTTCTTTTTAAACATTTTTCGCAGTTTGTCTGGTTACTGATTTCTTCTTTTTAAACATTTTTCGCCGTTTTTCTGGTTACTGATTTCTTCTTTTTTAAACATTTTTCTAAGTTTTTCTGGTTACTCACTTCTTCTTTTTAAACATTTTTCTAAGTTTTTCTGGTTACTGATTTCTTCTTTTTAAACATTTTTCGCAGTTTTTCTGGTTACTGATTTCTTCTTTTTAAACATTTTTCTAAGTTTTCCTGGTTACTGATTTCTTCTTTTTAAACATTTTTCTAAGTTTTCCTGGTTACTGATTTCTTCTTTTTAAACATTTTTCTAAGTTTTCCTGGTTACTGATTTCTTCTTTTTAAACATTTTTCTAAGTTTTTCTGGTTACTCACTTCTTCTTTTTAAACATTTTTCTAAGTTTTCCTGGTTACTGATTTCTTCTTTTTAAACATTTTTCGCAGTTTGTCTGGTTACTGATTTCTTCTTTTTAAACATTTTTCGCAGTTTTTCTGGTTACTGATTTCTTCTTTTTAAACATTTTTCTAAGTTTTTCTGGTTACTCACTTCTTCTTTTATAACATTTTTCTAAGTTTTCCTGGTTACTGATTTCTTCTTTTTAAACATTTTTCTAAGTTTTCCTGGTTACTGATTTCTTCTTTTTAAACATTTTTCTAAGTTTTCCTGGTTACTGATTTCTTCTTTTTAAACATTTTTCTAAGTTTTTCTGGTTACTCATTTCTTCTTTTTAAACATTTTTCGCAGTTTTTCTGGTTACTGATTTCTTCTTTTTAAACATTTTCCTAAGTTTTCCTGGTTACTGATTTCTTCTTTTTAAACATTTTTCTAAGTTTTCCTGGTTACTCATTTCTTCTTTTTGATCATTTTTCTAAGTTTTCCTGGTTACTGATTTCTTCGTTTTGAACATTTTTCTAAGTTTTCCTGGTTACTCACTTCTTCTTTTCAAACATTTTTCTTCGTTTTTCTGTTTACTCATTTAGCACTTTCAGGCACTTTCCCATCATTTCCTCGTTCCCGATTTCACCCTTTAAAACGCTTTCGGGCATTTCCCTAAGTTTTGCGGTTCACTCGTTTCGGACTCACTGACACCTTCTCTAGCTTCCCTGCTCACTTTTTTCGTACTGTTGAGAAAATTCGAACCCTTTCCTTAACTATGCCGGTTACTGACTTCACCGCTTCAGACCCTTGTCCCCGTAATGAAAGATACCATTTCCCACCGTGGGAAATGCACGAAAATCGGACTGAACACGGGGGAGGCTCCCCCCTCGAAGGCGAGACCGTCGGCAGAACCGCCGGGTCAAACCCGGCTGAGCTACCCGGCTTACAAGTCTCAAAGTCGGTATGAGCAGACACGTCCACCCCCATTCCCTTTTGGACCACTTCCCACGGTACGAAATGCACGAAAATCGGCCTGTACACGGGGGAGGCACCCGCCTCGAAGACGAGACCGTCGGCAGAACCGCCGGGTCAAACCCGGCCGGGCTACCCGGGTTAGAAGCCCTAGAGTCGGGTTGAGCAGTCACAATCACTCCCATCCCCTTTTGAACCTGTTCCCACCGTTGGAAATGCACGAAAATCGGCCTGTACACGGGGGAGGCTCCCCCCTCGAAGGCGAGACCGTCGGCAGAACCGCCGGGTCAAACCCGGCTGAGCTACCCGGCTTACAAGTCTCGAAGTCGGGTTGAGCAGTCACATTCACTCCCATCGACTTTTGGGCAACTTCCCACCGTTGCAAATGCATGAAAATCGGCCTGTACACGGGGGAGGCACCCGCCTCGAAGTCGAGACCGTCGGCAGAACCGCCGGGTCCAACCCGGCTGAGCTACCCGGCTTACAAGTCTCAAAGCCGGGTTGGGCAGTCACGTTCACCCCCATTCCCTTTTGGATCACTTCCCACGGTTCGAAATGCACGAAAACCGGCCTGTACACGGGGGAGGGTCCGCCCTCGAAGGCGAGACCGTCGGCAGAACCGCCGGGTCAAACCTGGCTGAGCTACCCGGCTTACAAGTCTCAAAGTCGGGTTGAGCAGTCACGTTCACTCCCATCGACTTTTAGACCACTTCCCACGGTTCGAAATGCACGAAAATCGGCCTGTACACGGGGGAGGCACCCGCCTCGAAGGCGAGACCGACGGCAGAACCGCCGGGTCAAACCCGGCCGGGCTACCCGGGTTAGAAGCCTCAGAGTCGGGTTGAGCAGTCACATTCACTCCCATCGACTTTTGGGCAACTTCCCACCGTTGCAAATGCACGAAAATCGGCCTGTACACGGGGGAGGCACCCGCCTCGAAGTCGAGACCGTCGGCAGAACCGCCGGGTCCAACCCGGCTGAGCTACCCGGCTTACAAGTCTCAAAGCCGGGTTGGGCAGTCACGTTCACCCCCATTCCCTTTTGGATCACTTCCCACGGTTCGAAATGCACGAAAACCGGCCTGTACACGGGGGAGGGTCCGCCCTCGAAGGCGAGACCGTCGGCAGAACCGCCGGGTCAAACCTGGCTGAGCTACCCGGCTTACAAGTCTCAAAGTCGGGTTGAGCAGTCACGTTCACTCCCATCGACTTTTAGACCACTTCCCACGGTTTGAAATGCACGAAAATCGGCCTGTACACGGGGGAGGCTCCGCCCTCGAAGGCGAGACCGACGGCAGAACCGCCGGGTCAAACCCGGCCGGGCTACCCGGGTTAGAAGCCTCAGAGTCGGGTTGAGCAGTCACATTCACTCCCATCGACTTTTGGGCAACTTCCCACCGTTGCAAATGCACGAAAATCGGCCTGTACACGGGGGAGGCACCCGCCTCGAAGACGAGACCGTCGGCAGAACCGCCGGAACAAACCCGGCTGAGCTACCCGGCTTACAAGTCTCAAAGTCGGTATGAGCAGACACGTCCACCCCCATTCCCTTTTGGACCACTTCCCACGGTTCGAAATGCATGAAAATCGGCCTGTATACGGGGGAGGCACCCGCCTCGAAGACGAGACCGTCGGCAGACCCGCCGGGTCAAACCCGGCCGGGCTACCCGGGTTAGAAGCCTCAGAGTCGGGTTGAGCAGTCGCATTCACCCCCATCCCCTTTTGAACCTCTTCCCACCGTTGGAAATGCACGGAAATCGGCCTGTACACGGGGGAGGCCCCCCTCTCGAAGGCGAGACCGACGGCAGAACCGCCGGGTCAAACCCGGCCGAGCTACCCGGGTTAGAAGCCTCAGAGTCGGGTTGAGCAGTCACATTCACTCCCATCCCCTTTTGAACCTGTTCCCACCGTTGGAAATGCACGAAAATCGGCCTGTACACGGGGGAGGCCCCCCTCTCGAAGACGAGACCGTCGGCAGACCCGCCGGAACAAACCCGGCTGAGCTACCCGGCTTACAAGTCTCAAAGTCGGTATGAGCAGACACGTCCACCCCCATTCCCTTTTGGACCACTTCCCACGGTACGAAATGCATGAAAATCGGCCTGTACACGGGGGAGGCACCCGCCTCGAAGACGAGACCGTCGGCAGAACCGCCGGGTCAAACCCGGCCGGGCTACCCGGGTTAGAAGCCCTAGAGTCGGGTTGAGCAGTCACAATCACTCCCATCCCCTTTTGAACCTGTTCCCACCGTTGGAAATGCACGAAAATCGGCCTGTACACGGGGGAGGCTCCCCCCTCGAAGGCGAGACCGTCGGCAGAACCGCCGGGTCAAACCCGGCTGAGCTACCCGGCTTACAAGTCTCGAAGTCGGGTTGAGCAGTCACATTCACTCCCATCGACTTTTGGGCAACTTCCCACCGTTGCAAATGCATGAAAATCGGCCTGTACACGGGGGAGGCACCCGCCTCGAAGTCGAGACCGTCGGCAGAACCGCCGGGTCCAACCCGGCTGAGCTACCCGGCTTACAAGTCTCAAAGCCGGGTTGGGCAGTCACGTTCACCCCCATTCCCTTTTGGATCACTTCCCACGGTTCGAAATGCACGAAAACCGGCCTGTACACGGGGGAGGGTCCGCCCTCGAAGGCGAGACCGTCGGCAGAACCGCCGGGTCAAACCTGGCTGAGCTACCCGGCTTACAAGTCTCAAAGTCGGGTTGAGCAGTCACGTTCACTCCCATCGACTTTTAGACCACTTCCCACGGTTCGAAATGCACGAAAATCGGCCTGTACACGGGGGAGGCACCCGCCTCGAAGGCGAGACCGACGGCAGAACCGCCGGGTCAAACCCGGCCGAGCTACCCGGCTTAAAAGTCTCAAAGTCGGTATGAGCAGTCACATTCACCCCCATTCCCTTTTGGACCACTTCCCACGGTTGGAAATGCATGAAAATCGGCCTGGACACGGGGGAGGCTCCCCCCTCGATGACGAGACCGTCGGCAGAACCGCCGGAACAAACCCGGCTGAGCTACCCGGCTTACAAGTCTCAAAGTCGGTATGAGCAGACACGTCCACCCCCATTCCCTTTTGGACCACTTCCCACCGTTGGAAATGCACGAAAATCGGCCTGTACACGGGGGAGGCACCGGCCTCGAAGACGAGACCGTCGGCAGAACCGCCGGGTCAAACCCGGCTGAGCTACCCGGCTTACAAGTCTCAAAGTCGGGTTGAGCAGTCACGTTCACTCCCATCGACTTTTGGGCAACTTCCCACGGTTCGAAATGCACAAGATTCGGCCTGAACACGGGGGACGCTCCCCCCTCGAAGGCGAGACCGTCGGCAGACCCGCCGGGTCAAACCCGGCTGAGCTACCCGGCTCGGAAGCGCCAAAGTCGGTATGAGCAGTCACGTTCACTCCCATCCCCTTTTGGACCGCTTCCCACGGTACGAAATGCATGAAAATCGGCCTGTACACGGGGGAGGCACCCGCCTCGAAGACGAGACCGTCGGCAGAACCGCCGGATCAAACCCGGCCGAGCTACCCGGGTTAGAAGCCTCAGAGTCGGGTTGAGCAGTCACATTCACTCCCATCCCCTTTTGAACCTCTTCCCACCGTTGGAAATGCACGGAAATCGGCCTGTACACGGGGGAGGCTCCCCCCTCGAAGGCGAGACCGTCGGCAGAACCGCCGGGTCAAACCCGGCTGAGCTACCCGGCTTACAAGTCTCGAAGTCGGGTTGAGCAGTCACATTCACTCCCATCCCCTTTTGGGCAACTTCCCACCGTTGCAAATGCATGAAAATCGGCCTGTACACGGGGGAGGGAGCCGCCTCGAAGACGAGACCGTCGGCAGAACCGCCGGATCAAACCCGGCTGAGCTACCAGGCTCGGAAGCGCCAAAGTCGGTATGAGCAGTCACATTCACTCCCATCCCCTTTTGGGCCACTTCCCACGGTTCGAAATGCACGAAAATCGGACTGAACACGGGGGAGGCTCCCCCCTCCAAAACGAGACCATCGGCAGAATCGACGGGTCAAACCCGGCCGAGCTACCCGGGTTAGAAGCCTCAGAGTCGGGTTGAGCAGTCACGTTCACTCCCATCCCCTTTTGGACCTCTTCCCACCGTTGGAAATGCACGAAAATCGGCCTGTACACGGGGGAGGGTCCGCCCTCGAAGGCGGGACCGTCGGCAGAACCGCCGGGTCAAACCCGGCTGAGCTACCCGGCTCGGAAGCGCCAAAGTCGGGTTGAGCAGTCACATTCACTCCCATCGACTTTTGGGCAACTTCCCACGGTTCGAAATGCACAAAATTCGGCCTGAACACGGGGGACGCTCCCCCCTCGAAGGCGAGACCGTCGGCAGAACCGCCGGGTCAAACCCGGCTGAGCTACCCGGCTTAAAAGTCTCAAAGTCGGTATGAGCAGTCACATTCACCCCCATTCCCTTTTGGACCACTTCCCACGGTTGGAAATGCATGAAAATCGGCCTGGACACGGGGGAGGCTCCCCCCTCGATGACGAGACCGTCGGCAGAACCGCCGGAACAAACCCGGCTGAGCTACCCGGCTTACAAGTCTCAAAGTCGGTATGAGCAGACACGTCCACCCCCATTCCCTTTTGGACCACTTCCCACCGTTGGAAATGCACGAAAATCGGCCTGTACACGGGGGAGGCACCGGCCTCGAAGACGAGACCGTCGGCAGAACCGCCGGATCAAACCCGGCCGAGCTACCCGGGTTAGAAGCCTCAGAGTCGGGTTGAGCAGTCACGTCCACCCCCATTCCCTTTTGGACCACTTCCCACGGTTCGAAATGCACGAAAATCGGCCTGTACACGGGGGAGGGAGCCGCCTCGAAGACGAGACCGTCGGCAGAACCGCCGGTTCAAACCCGGCTGAGCTACCAGGCTCGGAAGCGCCAAAGTCGGGTTGAGCAGTCACATTCACTCCCATCCCCTTTTGGGCAACTTCCCACCGTTGCAAATGCATGAAAATCGGCCTGTACACGGGGGAGGGAGCCGCCTCGAAGACGAGACCGTCGGCAGAACCGCCGGGTCAAACCCGGCTGAGCTACCCGGGTCGGAAGCGCCAAGGTCGGTATGAGCAGTCACATTCACTCCCATCCCCTTTTGGGCCACTTCCCACGGTTCGAAATGCACGAAAATCGGACTGAACACGGGGGAGGCTCCCCCCTCCAAAACGAGACCATCGGCAGAATCGACGGGTCAAACCCGGCCGAGCTACCCGGGTTAGAAGCCTCAAAGTCGGGTTGAGCAGTCACATTCACCCCCATCCCCTTTTGGACCACTTCCCACCGTTGGAAATGCACGAAAATCGGCCTGTACACGGGGGAGGCGCCCCTCTCGAAGGCGAGACCGACGGCAGAACCGCCGGGTCAAACCCGGCCGAGCTACCCGGGTTAGAAGCCTCAGAGTCGGGTTGAGCAGTCACATTCACCCCCATCCCCTTATGAACCTCTTCCCACCGTTGGAAATGCACGAAAATCGGCCTGTACACGGGGGAGGCCCCCCTCTCGAAGACGAGACCGTCGGCAGACCCGCCGGATCAAACCCGGCCGAGCTACACGGCTTACAAGTCTCGATGTCGGTATGAGCAGTCACGTCCACCCCCATTCCCTTTTGGACCGCTTCCCACGGTACGAAATGCATGAAAATCGGCCTGTACACGGGGGAGGCACCCGCCTCGAAGACGAGACCGTCGGCAGAACCGCCGGGTCAAACCCGGCTGAGCTACCCGGCTCGGAAGCGCCAAAGTCGGGTTGAGCAGTCACATTCACTCCCATCCCCTTTTGGGCCACTTCCCACGGTTCGAAATGCATGAAAATCGGCCTGTACACGGGGGACGCTCCCCCCTCGAAGGCGAGGCCGTCGGCAGAACCGCCGGGTCAAACCCGGCTGAGCTACCCGGGTTAGATGCCTCAAAGTCGGGTTGAGCAGTCACATTCACCCCCATCCCCTTTCGGCCCCCTTCCCACGGTTGGAAATGCATGAAAATCGGCCTGTACACGGTGGGCGCTCCCCCCTCGAAGGTGAGACCTTCGGCAGAACCGCCGGGTCAAATCCTGCCGAGCTACCCGCGTTAGAGGTCTCAATGTCGGCTTCAGCAGTCACATTCAATCCCATTCCCGTTTGGACCTCTTCCCGCCGATGGAAATGCACAAAATTCGGCCTGAACACGCGGGACGCTCCCCCCTCGAAGGCGAGACCGTCGCCAGAACCGCCGGGTCAAATCCGGCTGAGCTACCCGCGTTACAGGTCTCAAAGTCGGGTTGAGCAGTCACGTTCACCCCCATCCCCTTTCGGACCCCTTCCCACGGTTGGAAATGCATGAAAATCGGCCTGTACACGGTGGGCGCTCCCCCCTCGAAGGTGAGACCTTCGGCAGAACCGCCGGGTCAAATCCGGCCGAGCTACCCGCGTTAGAGGTCTCAATGTCGGCTTCAGCAGTCACATTCAATCCCATTCCCGTTTGGACCTCTTCCCGCCGATGGAAATGCACAAAATTCGGCCTGAACACGCGGGAGGCTCCCCCCTCGAAGGTGAGACCTTCGGCAGAACCGCCGGGTCAAATCCGGCCGAGCTACCCGCGTTAGAGGTCTCAATGTCGGCTTCAGCAGTCACATTCAATCCCATTCCCGTTTGGACCTCTTCCCGCCGATGGAAATGCACAAAATTCGGCCTGAACACGCGGGACGCTCCCCCCTCGAAGGCGAGACCGTCGCCAGAACCGCCGGGTCAAATCCGGCCGAGCTACCCGCGTTAGAGGTCTCAATGTCGGCTTCAGCAGTCACATTCAATCCCATTCCCTTTTGGAACACTTCCCGCCGTTAACAATGCACGATATTCGGCCTGAACACGCGGGACGCTCCCCCCTCGAAGGTGAGACCTTCGGCAGAACCGCCGGGTCAAATCCTGCCGAGCTACCCGCGTTAGAGGTCTCAATGTCGGCTTCAGCAGTCACATTCAATCCCATTCCCGTTTGGACCTCTTCCCGCCGATGGAAATGCACAAAATTCGGCCTGAACACGCGGGGCGCTCCCCCCTCGAAGGCGAGACCGTCGCCAGAACCGCCGGGTCAAATCCGGCTGAGCTACCCGCGTTACAGGTCTCAAAGTCGGCTTCAGCAGTCACATTCAATCCCATTCCCTTTTGGAACACTTCCCGCCGTTAACAATGCACGATATTCGGACTGAACACGGGGGCCGGTCCGCCCTCGAAGTCAACACCGTCCGCAGAACCGCCGGGGCAAATCCGGCTGAGCTACCCCGCCCCCGAACACTCAAAGTCCCTCTGAAGCCTTGCATTCGCCTCCTTGGAAAATTGACGTCAAACATTACCAAAATCGGGGGCACGAGCACTAAAGCTAAGTCTCACCCTTTCCCTATCCCTAACCAGGAACCGAACGCCCACCCTCAGCCTCACACCAACGCCGGTGCCACTCCAGACAGACACACCCTTCAAAACCACACCCATCCGGCCATGCAACTCAAAAAGGGTCCAAATTCAGAAACACCCCCTTCAAAAGGCACTCCATCCTCGGCCACACCACCGGGACATGCTCCCCTCGGCGATAATTAAGCCCCCACCACTATTTGA
>NW_027310055.1:150000-152500 GCF_047496795.1 Chiloscyllium punctatum
CCGGAGTCTGAACTTAGGGGGACAAAGAGGACGGGTCCTCTGCGACACCCCAGCCGCGCTCTCGCCAGCCAAGGCGAGTGCGATTGATTGCCAAACGACCCTCAGACAGGCGTGGCCCCGGGAAGAACCCGGGGCCGCAAAGTGCGTTCAAAGTGTCGATGATCAATGTGTCCTGCAATTCACATTAATTCTCGCAGCTAGCTGCGTTCGTCATCGACGCACGAGCCGAGTGATCCACCGTCAAGAGTTGTCTGAGTTTGTTTTAGGTCTCTCCCTCGCCAGAGGAAAGCGACCCGGACCGCACATACGCTCCCCACCTTGAGCTACAGCCACCTGCACGCCGGCGTGCGGGCGGAGCAGGGTGGCGTGAAGCGATGGGGAGCACCATCCTGGTGCGGCCCGCAGAAACATACGTCTATTGGGGGGAGGAGGACAGGGCGCCCAAGAGGCGATGCGTGCCCCAACGCACCGCAGCGACGGAGGCAGGATCACCGCCACCATGTCGCCCGCCTAGTATCACGAGGCGTGCAGCAGCTTTGCCCTAGGAAAAGCAGAGGCGGGAACGGGCACCGGCCATCGGTTCGGCAGCGTCACTGACGCGTGCACGTGGCGGCGTGTCGGCGAGCGGACTTCCTGCGAGGAGGCGGGGGCGGCACTCGCCCGAGCAGACGCCCGCCCGGCCCAGCCACCGCCGAGGTGGACTGGGAGTCGCGGCAACGGCTCGTCATACTCGTTCCCACACTCACAGCGCAGCTTGCCCGCAAGCCACCGACCACCGATCGACGCCAGGCGCCCCGACCGAGAGCGGGATCGCTCGTTCGCCCTGCTGGCAGTTCGCTGGGGATCACTACTGCACGGAGCTCGGAGACCGACGGGCGGCAACTCGAGAGTCTTTAAACCACCACCCCCATCCCGCAAGTGCAAAGAGGCTGTATACGCACAGACGGGTGAGGGGAATAGGTACCCCGTCGGGTTTGAAGGGAGCGTGACTAGATAGCAACGATGTAAACCCAGCCGATTTGGGAGCGAAAGACCGGCGCCTGCATCACCGGCTTCGTTTCCCGTGGCTGGAGAGTACACCGAAACCCTCCGTCTGTCGCGAGCTCCCGACGACGCGGTGCCGCCAAGCAGCAGGGCCGGACCTGGTGTGGCTCCCCTCGTCGATCACAGACCGGTCGGCACTACTGACGAGACGGTGGAACGGGCTTCGCCCCTTGTGACGAAGGGTGATGCGAACCCGCCCGCCCGCGTGCGTTCGGGGTGGACTCGGCAAACGGAGATTTGAAATCGGAAAGTGTCCTCCTGCCCCGCGCAGGTAGGCGCCCAACAGTTGTGGGGGGTTTGGCGGTGACCACGGCTGCAGGGCCTGCTACCCCGACGAGCTCTCCTGCTGGCCCCGAAACCACCCTCGCGAGACAAGTTGAAACGGAAACGGGCGTACCCCCAAGCCGACGATCCTTTCTTATTTGTTACTTTTTTTTTCACTTGCTCGAGTTGTGGCGATTTGGCGGTGACCACGGCTGCAGGGCCTGCTACCCCGACGAGCTCTCCTGCTGGCCCCGAAACCACCCTCGCGAGACAAGTTGAAACGGAAACGGGCGTACCCCCAAGCCGACAGAGATCCTTTCTTATTTGTTACTTTTTTTTTTCACTTGCTCGAGTTGTGGGGGTTTGGCGGTGACCACGGCTGCAGGGCCTGCTACCCCGACGAGCTCTCCTGCTGGCCCCGAAACCACCCTCGCGAGACAAGTTGAAACGGAAACGGGCGTACCCCCAAGCCGACGATCCTTTCTTATTTGTTACTTTTTTTTTTCACTTGCTCGAGTTGTGGGGGTTTGGCGGTGACCACGGCTGCAGGGCCTGCTACCCCGACGAGCTCTCCTGCTGGCCCCGAAACCACCCTCGCGAGACAAGTTGAAACGGAAACGGGCGTACCCCCAAGCCGACGATCCTTTCTTATTTGTTACTTTTTTTTTTCACTTGCTCGAGTTGTGGGGGTTTGGCGGTGACCACGGCTGCAGGGCCTGCTACCCCGACGAGCTCTCCTGCTGGCCCCGAAACCACCCTCGCGAGACAAGTTGAAACGGAAACGGGCGTACCCCCAAGCCGACGATCCTTTCTTATTTGTTACTTTTTTTTTCACTTGCTCGAGTTGTGGGGGTTTGGCGGTGACCACGGCTGCAGGGCCTGCTACCCCGACGAGCTCTCCTGCTGGCCCCGAAACCACCCTCGCGAGACAAGTTGAAACGGAAACGGGCGTACCCCCAAGCCGACAGAGATGCTTTCGCTCCTGTTACTTTTTTTTTCACTTGCTCGAGTTGTGGGGGTTTGGCGGTGACCACGGCTGCAGGGCCTGCTACCCCGACGAGCTCTCCTGCTGGCCCCGAAACCACCCTCGCGAGACAAGTTGAAACGGAAACGGGCGTACCCCCAAGCCGACAGAGATCCTTTCGTACTTGAACCAACACAAAGTTTGTCACGTTTTATTTTTACGAGTGAT